>NC_139950.1:6583922-6731422 GCF_963454915.1 Gymnoscopelus microlampas | reverse complement strand
CGTTTTTTGAATATCTAACGCTAAAATCTAAAATGGCACAGATTCTTTCCCGGTTTTAATGGGTTAAAAAAAAAAACATATCCAAAAATGTAAAAAGGCATGTATTCAAATGGTCTGAGCAGAAGCAGGGGTAAAACATGTCCCCCAACGTCGTCGTCCCCCCCCCCCCCCCAGCAAATGGAACCCTGCATGTGTGGAACAGAGATGTGTTCATGTGTCATTTCATTTGTCTCGTCTGCTGCTCCGCTCTGCATAATCGCACACCGTCTTGTCTGTGCACTTGATGTGTTTTCGGTCTCGCCATTCCAAATGAGTTTAGCACTAGATTGATGATGGCGTGGTGTTATCAGACTGAATAGGTAGGTGGTGCATGATTGATTTAGGCTGAGTTTTGGGGACAGAGAGGTAGAAGTACAGAGGTGGAGAAAATGATTAGCACAGTCAAAGATTGTGATTGATTGATGAACACATTTTTGGGGGGATTGTAAATGTGCAAAGTTTCACGCCAGCAGTGCCCGAGATTTACACGCCCCACAGACACACGGACGGACAGGGGCGAAAACATAATCCCCACACCCGGCCGTTCTGGCCTGCAGGAGATCATAATGACTGAAGTAGAAGGACATTTTTGTTGTGCTATGTTGATGATTTGTATGTACTCTGTGGACCCCCTGTGTGTCTGGAATAAAGTTTGAATTGAATTGACATACTGTAGGCAGAGTGAGAGCAGAGCAGGCAGAGGGAAACAGGTTAAATAGAACAAATAAAGATACAGACACAGTGCATGTGTTTTCACCCCGACGTCTCTACTTAGCAGCGGTGGAAAAATTACTCACATTTGTTTACTTAAGTAAAAGTATCAATACTGCAAATACTCCATTACAAGTAAAAGTCTAGAATTCAAAATGTAGTTGAGTAAAAGTACGGAAGTATTGGTATCAAAATGTACTTAAATAACCAAAAGTAAAAGTACTCATTAGGCAGAATATCCTATTTCAAGTTTTCAAATGTATACAAATCCTTCGAAAATAGCAGATCTACAATTTCACAATGCGTCGCATCGCGACAGATTGTGAGCATGTAGATTGGCTATTTTCAAATGGTCGAAATGTATGTAGGGCTGAAGTGGTTAACGTATGTTTTGTAATAATAATCTAAATCTAGACTAGTAACTAGCTAGTAACTAAAGTTTTCAAATAAATGTAGCGGAGTAAAAGTACAATATTTGCCTCTGAGATGTAGTGGATTAGAAGTAAAAGTATTGGAAATTGGAAATACTCAAGTAAAAGTACAAACACCTCAACATTGCACTTCAGTACAGTACTTGAGTACATGCACTTAGTTACTTTACACCACTGCTGCTTAACGATGGATGGACGGGGAGCAAATCACCTCCCCCGACAACCACTCCAAACGTGTCCGTGCTGCAAACGGCATGCAAATCGGGGTGATTAGGTGACTGATATTGCTTTACCAGAGACTGGGCAAGTGGGCAGGCAGGGCAGCAATTCACGCCCTCGCCTTCACTGAAATGAGTCACTAAAACGTTCTATGTCTCGTATAGCGCCTGAGAGAGATTTAACTGAAGAAGGTACCTTGAACTATACGATTCAATTATAGACGCAAGTGCAAGCCCCGTCGTCTCATGCCGTAGGCTACACGTTGGAATATTATTTGATTTAACTTTGCTGTTGCACTCACAATTTTGAAATGACTCGATAATTTGTGTTGGATGTCATGTTCGCCTTTATCTGTCCTTAATGCTGCTACTGTGCTTTTTTGAGAATATAAATCACAGGCTGCATTGATTATACCTGCATAATGTATTTTATGCACGTTTCTTTTTCTTGCATTATGTTGCGATAGCTCTTCCTCAATGGACATATCTGCTGGTGTTGTTGCCCCCCCCCCCCCCCCCTCCCCTCCCCAAGCCCGAAAGTTTGCCTACCCGTAATGTAAATCCTGGCTTCGCCACTGGCATATACGTGATGTTTAGAACATTAGCCTCATATGCAGGTGTGTGCATGTTATTTTAAGAGCATTGGCATCACATGCAGGTGTGTTCATACAGTATACGTGCTGCCATGACGTGGGGTAAAAAAATAAATAACAGGTGGTGGTTCGTTCTCTCTCTCTCTCTCTCTCTCTCTCTCTCTCTCTCTCTCTCTCTCTCTCTCTCTCTCTCTCTCTCATATGCTGTGGTCCATTGTGTTGCACTCTACTCCAGATCATTGCACAGTGTCGGTCGGCTCAGAGCAAATGAAACGTGAGGTTAGGAACAGACACAGTGAGCCTATGCAGGGATCAGGACGCAGATTATGGGCCTCAAAGAGCCTTACAGCGCAGCCTGAGTCTGACAACACATGTGTGCGCACACACACACACACACACACACACACACACACACAGACACAGACACATAGACATACACGTTTGTATTACTTTACTTCTGAGGAAATACAAGTTTCAAGAAGGTCATTTTAGAAATGCCATTTATGTATTTATTCTTGCATTTATTTATTTATTGATTGAGGACCAGGGAAGTGGTCACAATGTCTGTTTCTCAAATTCTACTATACTTGTGGCCTAAGCAATATAGACACACACAGACACATACACATACACGGACACTCACACACACACATACACATACATCAACAACACACACGTGAAAATAAGCGCACACACGTCATGGCAAAGTGCAGTCAGGTGGCTCTAAGCGGGAACTCAAGGGTCAGCGGTACCTTGTGTGTGTGTGTGTGTGTGTGTGTGTGTGTGTGTGCTTGGTGCACCTTACTCTGTGGTTGTGCATTCCTGTTTAATTTTTGTTTGCTTAGAAATATATGTGTTTTTCTTTTTAAGAAACTACTAGTACTGTAGTACTGTACGTACTGTTATCCTCCATTCTTCTCCAGTTGTTCCGTAAAAACTTTGGCGTGTAATTCAATATATACGTCAAAATGTGCGGCTCGACTGGGAATAGCGTGCTATTAGGCGTTTTTCGCGTTACCATGGCCACATAATTCGCAAAGAAGCGACGAAAGTGAATGGGAAAGAGGTCCAGAAAGTCATCAAACCCTCACTTCAGAGCCACATTACTCTGGCATAGTGCATATTTAAAAGGTTATTTCAATCGATCACTCACGTGCACGTGTATCCGTGAGTGTGTGCGCGTGCGTGTGACGTAGCGCTCCACTAAATCCCCAGTACACCCCTTTCACAAAATGTGACTACCAAAGCACAGTGACATACACAATATATCAATGTAAAGTCACAACCTATTTTCACAATGACAGCTTAACAAACACACTTTTTTATCTCTCTCTATTAACCCTATTTTTTTTTCAAACGCCAACATGTGTCTCAAAATCTCGGGCACTCACAGTTAAAAAAAGAAAGAAAAGAACATTAGTTGAAGATGATGAGTCATTCCCCCAAGCTAATCACTGGCACCTGTTACTTTGACTAATGCACAAAAGAACCTATGTTCCAATGGATTAAATGTAGTTCCAATGAGGCTACTACACGCACGCACGCTCGCACGCTCGCACGCACGCACACACACACACACACACACACACACACACACACACACACACACACACACACACACACACACACACACACACACACACTTGTAGCCCGGGGGCATGTCACCCATAGCCTGGGGGACCATAACCCCCACCCCGCTCTCAAGGACCCCTGGGGCTCCCTGGACCATACGTTGAGAACCACTGAGCCCGCCTTTCTTTCCCTTCATCATCTTACAATAAGATGATGAAGGGAAAGGCGGTCGAATCGAGTTGAAACCTCGCCCAAACATGGAGTCATACGCAGTGTTGCTTTGGGCTTTTTTGTTGTTGTTGTTGTATTGTCACTTGTTGGCAGTTGCGGGTTGCATTTTTTTGTGGGCTGCATACTTATTTGGGCCTCCTTCCTAAGGTGTTACATCCAAATGTTCTCAATCATTTTCATGTGAAGAAGGCGTCCTCAGCCAGCAGTTAGTCTCTGTGTCAAACACCCTAATTGTGTTGTAGTCTATACTGGTGAAGTGCCTCTTGTTGTGTCCATTGAAGTCCAGAACATTGTGGTGGTGTCCAACTTGTAGATGTCATTAGTGCATCCAGTGTCAGTTGGGCGTATCCGCCATGGATATACATGACCCCTACCTCTTCGATATCACTCGAGGCAACCTGGTTAGATATCCCAGATATTCATTAGAAAGGCAATGACATGAGGTTATAAAAAGCATCTGGTACAATAACATGAGGTTAAAGATAGCAGCAGGTGCAGATGTGTACATAAGGTGCAGCAGTAAAACAGTAACAGATAAGACCCTGTTGAAGACCCAAGTGTCGAAACCCATGGTCGAAAAGCGTCGGTCAGCTGTTCCCTTGCTCATCTGCTAAATAAATGACTATATTTCTTTCACCTGAAGACGGAGTGCCTCAGTATTTTTTTCCCTATAGTCTGCCTCACCACAAGCAGAACTTTGGGTTCCTTTACTTCTATTGCTTTTGCTTTTCTTTTCTTTTTGCTTTATTGTTAAATTGGTTGTAACTGTAATTGTATTCTTGCTCTGTAAAGCACTTTGAGCTGCATTTCATGTCATAAAAGGTGCTATACAAATAAAGTTTATTATTATTATTCCTATACCTGTTCCACTATAGAGCACCTGTTTTGAGCCACTGCGATAGAACCCAGGCAGCGCTTCCTTTTCTTTTGTTTTAGTAACAGATATGGAACATAAGGCCTTTGTGCAAATAGTCTCATGTGCAGGTGAGACATATTGAAAAGCAATCTGCATAAGGAAAGTAAACTACATACGTAAGGAAAGTAATGATCTGTAATCATTTGAAGGCTCGCCTCTTCAGACTCCATCTTAGCCCGTGGCACTTGACCTAGTTTTGACGACCATTCAGACTTACCCCGGTCATTTGTTCTCAGGTTTGTGCTACTTGTTTGTCCACAAGGTTAGGATGTAAGTTAGATAGCATTTTATTTAGGCAGATGCTAGGTTCATTGTTTACCTGGTATCCTATAGTTTCAATGTACATATTATTATTGTGGTAGTGTATTTAGAATGATGCTAGGCTCTTGGTTTACCTGTGATCCTAGTTTACTGAGGCACTACACTGTCTCCCTGCATTTGATACCTTGCTTATTGTAAGTCACGCTGGATAACGGCGTCTGCTACATGCCTTCATTGTAATCGTAAATTGTATTGAAGCATAAAGGAAAGTGTCAGGACAGCCTGGTGAGGCAGTGGTCAGGGCTTGTTCAACAGTCTGACGGTAGCCAGTCAGCAATCTGGTCTTATGGCACTTGATTCAACGGTAGCGCTTGCCAGGGCCATGGTCGCGAGTAGCGGCGTGAGCAGATTGCGTCTGGGATGGTTAGGTAATCGGCTCGGTATTGGTCTGGTCAGAAGTGATTGATACCAGAAATATCACCTCCAACTGGCCTTCACACATCTCTCTCTTTCTCTCTCTCTCTCTCTCTCTCTCTCTCTCTCTCTCTCTCTCGCTCTCGCTCTCGCTCTCTCTCTCTCTCTCTGTCGCTCACTGTCACTATAAAAAAAAACAAGAAAAAACAATATTCCCCAAAAAACAGAGTTTGTCGGGGGAATACAGAACAAAACATGACAAAGATGACACCCTCGACACCCTGCCGTTCCATCACCGTGGTGAGAATGTGACTTATAATAACAGTTGCAGGGGAAGCAGGCGTTCCCTCTGTAGGAAACACACGTGCAGAAACTGTCCGAGGAAACTGTTTGACGTGGAAGAACTGTCTGTAGAGAAAAACTGAATAAAATGCATGAAGACCGCGGGGAGGAAAGAGAGAAAGCAGCGAACACGCTGAGAGACAACAAAGCAAAGATGGTTACATTGACTGCCTGACTGCTAAAACGTGTCTCACCTTCACAAGAGACCATATTATGCACAAAGATCTATGTATGTTTGAGATTACTGTTCTTTGGCTGTAGCTTGTGTACTGTACAGTATCTGTTGCTATATATTTCATTTAGCTGCTATTTTAACCCTTTAAGACTGTGAACGCATCTGTGTGTCATTTTAAGATTTATTTGGCTATTCAAAAATAGCAGATATACAAGCTCATAGCGCGGCACCGAGTGCCGCGCTATGAACTTGTAGATCTGCAATTTTTTGAAAAATCGTGACAATTTGTGCAAATCTTTGAATATATATCTTTTTTAAAGCGAACATTTGTAACTCAAATCTTCTCTTCTGGAGGTTCCCTGGAACAACATATTTTACAAATGTTTGCTTTAAAAATATATATATAAAAAAATGTCACGATTTTTCAAAAATTGTAGATCTACAAGCTTGAAGGTTGTAGATCTGATATTTTTTAATAGCCAAAGAAATTACACAAATGCATTCCCGGTCTTAATGGGTTAAACGGCCTCATATCATTGTCTTTTTATTATATATATCTTTATTTTTACTGCACTCATATCAGGAATATTTTCTTGTCTGACCTGTTTTCTGGTTCTTTCTTTCTCTCTTGCTTCCTTCCTTTCAGCATCTTGTTTTTGTTTCTTCTTGTATTTGATAGTTGACAGTGTCATGTCATCCTGATGCTGTGTCCTCATTCTGCTATCGTCCTCACAAGGATAAGGAATATGAGGAAATTGCGGACGTTTGACTGGTTCTCTCTTTTCCAGAGGGTGTTTTGCAGTTAGGACTTATTGGTTAGGCCATCACTATTTCATAGGTAATATAATTGTCAAAGATTTGCAGAAAAGCTCAGAAGAAATAACCGATCTACAAGACCACGACTCAAGCCTCTTAAGGTGTGTAGTGGTGATTTGAGTTGGAGGTTAGCGAATCAAGGCAAATCACTGGAACGTTTTTTTTTGTGTGCACGCTTGTGTGTGTGTGTGTGTGTGTGTTTGTGTGTGTGTGTGTGGGGTTTTGGGTTCATTGTTGATTCAGTTTTAGGACCTCTGCCTCAAGCCGACTGCCCTCCACAAGGTCAATATCCTGACATTGTGCATTGAAAATGCTAGAGTAAAGATGTTCTGTGTAAAACACATTGAATAGCCTTGTTGTTGAATAGCGCTATACACATACAATTGCCTTGCCGCATGCGTGTGTGCGTGCATGTTTCTGAACATCTTCTTCATCTCCATTTTAAACACCCTGCTGTTTGTCTTGTCTTTGTCTGAGTAGACTGTGACACCGTATACACACACACACACACACACAGACACAGACACACACACACACACACACACACACACACACACACACACACACACACACACACACACACACACACACACACACACACACACACAGAGACTAGAAGGCAGGACAAAGAAAGTGCAGATCATTGCTGTCAGGCAGAAACCTTGTATCTCCATATTTCTTTTTATCTTTTCCATACCGTGGATCCATTGGAACACCTGTGAAAAGTTAAACTTTTGGACATAATGTTTCCAGCCGACAGCGAACAAAAGTGTCTGTATATTCTCTCACTATCCATCTCTGTCTCATGTTCACTTACCCCACACACACACACACACACACACACACACACACACACACACACACACACACACACACACACACACACACACACACACACACACACTCTCCTCAGGGTGGGTGACTAATAGTTGCTGTCCAGCCACCTGCCAGTGTGGCTGATATGTGATCTAGTGGGTGGGTGGGTGGGGGCTGGCGGGGATGGGGGGGGGGAGAGAGACCATTATTAAGAATCTAATGGATTCCTCTCTCTGTGAGAAATGCCTGTACCGCCGGTCCTCAGAGGTGACACACAACTAATTGAATGTTCTGCTTGTAACGCACATTTGTCCAGAATGTCCCGCCGGAGTTTAATGTGCGCCGCCGTGAGCTCCAAGTGACGAATGGTGACGTTACAACAGCTCATCTTCCTACACGCCGTCGCGTTGATACATTTTGACAACATTATCTGTAGTGACAGACCCTCCGTCCAGACGTTTCAGCCAACGCTGAAGCTTTAAGTTTGCAGGAGCGGCTTGTTTTGAACAAATGCCTGGAATCATAAACGCAGCGTCCGATTGCTGCGAAACTTTGCACGCACATTCCCACTAGGCCGAGGAAGACATGCCACCCTTTTCACATTTTACTTTGATATTATCGGTACACATTACCTCTATAGTCATGTAATCAAGATGGATCTGTCCGATTTTTCATATTCCATCCTTATTGGTACATTTGGAACATTGCTGGCCCACCATAACCTACCTGAGTGACCTGGCGGAGACCTGTGCTCCGGGGAGCACTTTTTCTATTTTACATCTATTCTTGTCCCCAATTGAGTCGTTATGCCAATCAATGCCGTCCTACACTTTTTTTACTCACATGACAAGTAGTCATGCATTTGGCAGCTGCAAATAATTATTCTTTAAATGCAAATTTAAATGATTCCTATTTGGTTAATATTGTCATAATAAGTTAATGATTTGGTCGGAAGGTATCATCCGTTATAGAATAATACATTCAAAAACATATGCACTACTTTAATCATTATTATCAAGTGTATTTTGGTTCACTAGGACTATTTTTGGTTCGGATTGTATTCACACCTACAGTGAACCGAACTCTGGTGCACTTGGAAGCGAACCGAGACCCCCGTTTCTTGGCGGGCAGGGTTTGTTTGTTTGGTCCGCCGCAGAGTTCAAATGAGCGTTCACACGAGCGCAAACAAACCGCACTTTCCGACAATATGCTCCAGGGTTCGTTTTAATCATACTAAAACATCCAGGTGTGAGGCATCCTTACTTGCATGCCAGTGTCGGTGTGCAAATCGAATCTGATTGGCTATTTCTGATGCACGACACCTTGGTTTGGGTTAAAAAGGGGACGGCATTTACAGGCCTCAGTGTTGCTATGTCCGCTTATTACAAGCAACTTGTTTTTCTTTAAAGTTGCTTGTAAATATTGGTAGTTCCGGGTTGCGTTTTTTTGGGCTTGTTTCTAAAGTGTAGTTGCTTATTTGGCCTTGTTTCCAAATGTTTATATTATTTAAACCAGTGGTTCTCAAATATGTTCATGTCATGGACCCCCCAAATTAATATGTATTCGCCCCTAACGCCCATCTGGAAATGTTTTGTGCCAGGGAGCCCCGTATCAGATTAGTGTTGTTAGAATGTTTCAAAAATCTTCCAAAGATTTCATATTTTATTTCAAGATTATACTTTTTTAAATTGCAAGCTTGTAGATCGGCTATTTTCAAATAGCCAATATAGGTTTAAAGTGCTCGTGTGGCCTGAAGTCTTTGGCTTGTTTTCATATACCTGGTTGCTTGTTTCTCTTACAAAATCGGGCAACACTGATAGTAATACAAACTGTGTGTGCAGTGGTGGAAAGTAACTAAGTACATTTACTCAAGGTACTGTACTTTGAGGTACTTTTACTCAGAGGCAAATATTGTACTTTTACTCCACTACAATTATTTCAAAACTTGAGTTACTAGTTACCCTGCAAATATAAATGATTACATTGTAAAACATACATTAACCACTTTAGCCCTATATTATACCTTTGCTATTTGAAAATAGCCGATCTACAAGCTCACAACGTGTCGCATGCGAGCTTGTAGATCTGCTATTTTCAAACATTTCAGTACTTTTACTTTTGGTACTTTAAGTACATTTTGATACCAATACTTTTGTACTTTTACTCAAGTAAATGTTTAATTCCGTACTTTTACTTGTAACAGAGAATACTTCTACATTGTATTATTGATACTTTTACCTAAGTAAAACATGTGCTTTTCCCATCACTGTGTGTGTGTGTTTAGGATCTGCCACTGCGAGGGGGATGAGGAGAGTCCTCTCATCACGCCGTGCCACTGCACGGGCTCCCTGCGCTTCGTGCACCAGTCCTGCCTGCAGCAGTGGATCAAAAGCTCCGACACGCGATGCTGTGAACTCTGCAAGTACGAGTTCATCATGGAGACCAAGCTCAAGCCACTGCGCAAGGTCAGCCTCTGTGTGTGTGTGTGTGTGTGTGTGTGCGTGTGTGCGCGCGCGTTATGCTGACACTTAGGAAATGATTCATATCTACAAGCTCACGACGTGTTGCACTGCGACACATTGATCTTCATGTGGATCAACAATTTTTAGTGTGCAATGCTGGCACACAACTAAGCACAACTCAGGTTCTACGATTATTGTTAGAAATGGCAAAACAAAAAAGGTTACATTGCCATGCTAAGATTTTGCTGTGTCTTCACAATTATAGCAGTACAATCTTGTGCGTGTGTGCGTGAGTGCATGCATACGTATGCATACATGTGTGCATGCACATCCGCATGTTCATGCTGTAGCCTGGTAAACCGTCCCCCTTCAGGAAATCTCATTTGCATTTGATTTCAGGAGTTGGTCTGGCCTACAAGCCTGTATGGGCAATTTGGCTGTGGCCGGGAGCTGGGCGGGATTAGTACCGTTGACTGAGAACCCCTTCAGCCAATCAGCAGTTTGTTCCCCTTTAGCCAATCAGCAGTTTGTTAGCCCCACCACCAGCCAGCAAGGGGACTTTTGAAAGGGCCATGCCGAAAATAGGTTGCTTTATTCAGATACATGCGTGTCACTGCCCGCCCCTGCCGGTTCTCTGAATTTGTATTTTTTAAATAGGCTCTGTCATGATTAATTGACCACATACATGTATATGAAGTTAAACAACTAAATTCTATCCGAACGACATCTTAAAAGTAAATTCGATGCCTCAAAAAATACGTTTGAGAACGTTTTCAAGTTTTAAAACCGAAACCAAAAACAGCGGACAGAATTTCAATGGCGCCCAGACAGGCCTGTAGGCCAGACTCACTCCTGATATCATATGGAAATGAGACATCCGGAGGGGGGGTTTACCAGGCTACCAGAGCTGTGCCGGCCCACAGTTTGACAGTATGCCAACATGCCATTGTTCTGTCTCAGAGCTTTGAAGTGGGTTTCAGAGGCTTTCAACCGGACGCTGCATTGGCCATCATTGTGAATGTTCTGGACTCTGATTAGAGAGCCTTATCGATCTCTGTGCTCCGCTCACAGCAGGACTCCCTCATTAACATTCCTCCAGCCTTTAGCCACACACACATGGCCTAGGCCCTAAAGAGTGAGAACAACCTTTGGACTCCAGTCTGTTTTGTCATGTCCGCTTATTATAAGCGACTTTGGGCTTGTTTTTTTCTGTAAAGCTGGAACACAAATATTTGGAGATGGGGGTCGGCGTTCAATTACATATCATTTTGGGGGTCCTTGACATGGAAAAGTTTGAGCACCACTGATACAGCAACAAAAGTTTTTCAGAAAACTGTTAGGATTTAGAAGCCATTTGTAGAATCGAAACCTCAGGCCTTAATGGGTTAAAAAGTGAGTGTTGTTTTTTGATGTTCTCTTCTGGGTGAATAGCTGCGTGTGTAGCGCTGGCCACGGAGCATGCACGCACGCACGCACACTCCAGTCCAGTGTGTAGCGCTGGCCACGGATCACAGCCACTGTGTGCTCCCAGCATCAAATATTTAGGCGCGGTGCTCATGTTAAACTGTTCCTGAAAGCAGCCAACAAAGCCAGATGGGTTTCACCACCGGTAAACTACCAACTTAATCTCTGATGGTGGTGGCGGCTGTTGTTTGTGCCTGTGCTTGTATTACTAATACTTGTGTGAGGGCCAAAAAGTCCCCACAAGTAGTAACACTATAGTAAGAATTTGAGAAAATGGATGGACTTTCCTTATCCTGTTCGCTAGGTAAATCTGTCAGCATGTAGAACACTTTAATTACAGATGTGACTACATATTTTGTCAGTGTTAACAGTGGTGTAAAGTAACTAAGTACATTTACTGAAGTACTGTATTTAAGTACACTTTTGAGGAATGTTTACTTTACTGGAGTATTTCCCATTTTCAATACTTTTACTTGGACTCGCAAATATTGTACTTTTACTCCACTACAATTATTTGAACACTTTAGTTACAAGTTACTTTGCAGATTATAACACATACACATTAACCACTTCAGCTCTATTTTATACCTAGGCTTTTTGAAAATAGCCGATCTACAAGCTTTTGGATCTGCTATAAAGTAATGATACTTTAAGTACATTTTGATACCAATACTTGTGTACTTTTACTCAAGTAAATTTTGAATTCTAAGTAAAATGTTGTTTTACTTAAAATATTTGAGTACTTTTTCCACCACTGAGTGTTAATTTAACTATTTTTGCCAGGTCCTGGTTGTCCCCAGACCTGACGATGAGAAACGGTGCCTTACATTCATATCTCTCTCTCTCTCTCTCTCTCTCTCTCTCTCTCTCTCTCTCTCTCTCTCTCTCTCTCTCTCTCTCTCTCTCTCTCTCTCTCTCACACAGTGGGAGAAGCTACAGATGACAGCCAGTGAGAGGAGGAAGATCGTGTGTTCGGTGACGTTTCACGTCATCGCCATCACCTGCGTGGTGTGGTCGCTCTACGTGCTCATCGACAGGACGGCCGAGGAGATCAAGCAAGGTACAGCGCCGCAGGACCGCAGGGGCGTGCACGTTGACACGAAACACGCGAATGCACTACAGTGCTGTACTGTACTGTACTGTGCGCATACAATAGAGCACACAGACCATAGTGCTGTGATGGTTGTGTGATGTGTGCTCATCCACTGTAATAATGCACACTACATGTCTCTATTCTGGGGCCAATAGTCTGCAAAAATATCCGAATGGCTATTTTTGAGAGTGTCTAAGAGATTTGGTGTAGAGGGGGAAAAGGAGGGGACCTAGTATAGACCCCTGGAGGACTCCAGTCAACGAAGTATATAGGGTTAAAGTCAAAAGTTGCCACGGATTTCGGGCCTGTCAGCAGGAAATGAATAGACTATCCCTCTGAGGAAATTCATAAGAAGTTATAAAGACAGACTACGTATTTTGTAATTCCTCCTGGGGTAGATGAATCTATCATTTCCCCTCCTGCTCAATTGCCCCACAATCTCCATGTGGGGGGTGGGTGTGAGGGGTTGGTATTGAAAAGGTGCTTCCAGCTTCCTCGCTGCACACGCACCTTCGCCACCTTCTCCACCCTGTCCAGGGCAGCTCCAACGAGGGAGCCAGCTTTCCTGACCAGTCTCTTCAGGTTGCTCGTGTCCCTGGCATTAATGTGAATAACAGTGGCAATCACTGGGAGGGATTATTTGGCATAACGACTATATTGGGAGAAAAAAAGTTATCCAAAAATGATTGGCTACTCAAAATGTTGTCAAAGAAAAAGAAAATTAACAAATATTTTGTTGTGTAAAAATGTTAAACTAACTGTAGATTCGACTGCGCACTGAGCTGTATGGGTTTAGGCCAACAAAACTAGATGAACACAGATCACAGATACCGAACAAGGTTTTTAACAAAATTGCGTTGTGGGTGAACTTAACCACTTAAGCCCTACATAGTGTAAATAGCCGATATGCTGAAAATGTTGCAAATGTTCACCTATAATGACACGCCAGATTGAGAGTGGTTAAAGTTAGAGACACTTGTTTATTCTGCACGTGAGAGCGAGAAAGAACACGCGCAGAAGCTTTCCCCTAAAATGTTATCTTTTTATCTGTTCTCCCACATAACAGTTATTGTAGCATGCAAGTCCTTCCATCCAGTTCCATTCTGGCATTACAGTAGGCCTAGTTTCTTGTCGCTCCTGCGATGCGGTGCAGATGGAACAACAACACAGTAGTTTCTTGGTGCTGCGCAGATGGAAGGACAGGCTGTCTGCTCATCCAAACATGGTGACTCACACATGTTCACCATCCCAAGGGAGACATCGGTGTCCAGTCGCCATGGAGATGCTGTAGATTTCATCTTGGAAACCTGTTTGTACCCCCGCCACTACCAATCACACAGATGGCGTTTGGTTTTCGTATCGCTTTGCAAAGGATTAAAAAACGCGACTTAGATTCCAATTCGAATCGAATGACGTGTACGAGCTTGCACATTTTACAGAAACGAGTGCCTCTACACCTTTTTTTCCAAAGCCGCGTCGGAACGCTCGACAGCAAAATGCGTGGCGTCAAAACGGAGAAAACCTCAACTTTGCAGTGAGCCGGTCTGGCCCGCGAGTCTGCCCTGCTGGCACAGAGCTCGATAGACGGCCCTCGTTGGGTGCAAACCACTCACACACTAGACACCACTTGGAATTGACAGAAACAAACTGCTGTGCTGTATGGACATAGCAAATTTTAGACGGATTGACAATCAAACATCATCATGAAAAACAATCTATTTTACAGAATTGTTGGGAACAGCGGGCCGCTCCGATCGCTCCTGCATCTCTCCAGGAGCTGTCAGTGGCTCTGTCCAGACAGGACGGCTGACAGGCACAGAGTGCAGCAGTGTTCCTTTCGTCGACTAAAACTATGATGAAAATTGTCCGTCTACTACCGTTTTTCACTGACGAAAACGAAATAAGAACAAAATAACAACTAGCCCTACGCTATCACTAAATATATTGACAATTTTGTCAACAAATAGAAACTAGACTAAACTGTTAGGGAGGGACTACTGGAAAAGAGATCCAATAGAACTAAGACACGTCATTTTATGCTTGGTTGTGTGTGGGTGTCGCGTTCCGATCTACAAGCTCACAACTATATTAGATTGTCTATTTTTGGCGCACAGCTAAGTATAAATCAAGCATTACAACGCCATCACGGCCTGCCAAAATAATTGTTTTAGTAAACTAAAACTAGACTAAAAGTAAAACATTTTAGATGACTAAAATATGACTTAACGAAATGGAAATGTATTTAAATGTGATACATTAACAAGTGCAGAAAACCTGTTGCTGGTCTGTCGCAGCTTGTTTGTAAACAATATATTGATTTTAGCCAATAAACAGGTCAGGTCAGCATTATTCATTAATGTGACATCTACAGCTGCTTTTCAAAATGCCCTTACTTCTAAACAGTCCGTTTTTTCACCTCAAACGGTGACACCGGGTGACAGGCTGTCTGTCACTCATAACCTTGGACATGTCAAAATGTATAATAATACATTTGGTCCACATTCCTTTGTGGTATTTGTCACTGTAGATGTGCATCTACAGTGAAATTAGGTACTGTATCTGCATGTAACCCATCCTAAGTAACAGGATTAGTGGGCTCTACGGGGTAAGCTAGGGGTCAAGTGTCTTGCTCAGGGACACCTCGACACTTTGCCGTGGCTGGGAATCGAACCTGGGACCTTCTGCTTCCCCCGGGCTGGCTCTCTACTAATTTATTGCATTGTCAATTATTCTGGTGTGAGTTGGTGTGGAGTCATGATAAGTTTTGAAACAGGGGGAAGTATCATCATTGCATGTTGAATTTAGTCACACCGTACAAAACTGGTACATGTGTACTGTGCCTTTTTTTTATAACATAATACATGATACGAACACTCTCTTTATACATGCAGCCGGAAGAATCCCAGGTAAAAGTTTAACCCTTTTGCAACCCTTTTATTTTGCTGTGTGTGTGTGTGTGTGTGTGTGTGTGTGTGTGTGTGTGTGTGTGTGTGTGTGTGTGTGTGTGTGTGTGTGTGTGTGTGTGTGTGTGTGTGTGTGTGTGTGTGTGTGTGTGTGTGTGTGTGTGTGTGCGTGCGTGCGTGCGTGCGTGCGTGCGTGCGTGCGCACGTGTGTGTGTGTGTGTGTGTCTTCTTGTCAGTTGAATCTAGTCTTGTTCCAGCCTTCTCCTCTCCACAAGTCCTCAAACCTTTTAATTTCAAGGACCACCATAACTCTGAGAGTGTACAAGTACAATTTGGCACGGGTCCATTTGGTTCCACTTGTACACTCTCAGAGTTACAGACCTGTAAGGGTTCATTTGGAACCCCCTCAAGGAACCCTGAGGGTCCCTGGACCCAACTTTGAGAACCACTGCTTTAAATCATCATATTTCAAGGGATATTTCTTTTTAAAACACTTCTGGGTTCATTTTCAGACAGTTTTTAAGATGGTTGATTCAATATTTAGATATTTGATTATTCATTTGATCAGACACATTCAGTAAGTGTATTGTATGCGTATATAAGTAAATGTTATTTGTATTATTATTTTTTGTATTATTATTATTATTATTGTCTTTGTATTATTAGCATTAATAGTATTATTTATTATTTATGTATTCATTTATTTTATTTTATTTGTATTTGTTTTTTCAAATGTAAAAAATCGAAAAATGACTCATGGATTAGAAGGTCAATAGAGGAGTGTGAAGTTACAATGGGTGTATATAGGTACGGGGTGTGTCTGACAAAATGAAAATCAAATCAAAGTCTAATGAATCAAGCAACTTAAAAACTGGGGTGGCAGTGCACACAAAAGTGTTGTAAATGAAATGCCAATTTAAATAAGGCGGAAACTTTGTGGGGTATTTCTTTTTTTTCTTCCTTTCTTTCTTTTTGGCCTAATAAGAAGATAAGAATAATATGATAAGTAGAATATAGTGCAGGGAAAGGTCAGAAACACTGGGTCTTATGCATGGCCTATATCTAAATAATACGAAAATATATCAAAAGATTGAAATATTGCAGTGAATTACAGTAGATTATAAAGTGTGTGTGTGTGTGTGTGTGTGTGTGTGTGTGTGTGTGTGTGTGTGTGTGTGTGTGTGTGTGTGTGTGTGTGTGTGTGTGTGTGTGTGTGTGTGTGTGTGTGTGTGTGTGTGTGTGATGATGATGATGAAGAGGATTTAGTTCCCGAGACATATTCTCACTAGCCTCACCTTGCCAAATATCTATTCTATATAGTGGGACACTAATGTCTTTGGACCTTGTAGCCTTTCTGCTAACGTATTTATATTTTTTATGGCAGCCAGCACTAACATCAATAGAAGCAAACATATGCGTTCTCTTCTTTTAAGCACAGTGACATTATTCAGTGGCACAGATTTGTAGATCCTTTCAAATGTTTTTTTTTTTATTGAAAAATAAATTCTTGAAAGGTGCTGAAAGTGTTTTAAATTAATAACAGTTAAAAGTACTATAAAAGTACAGTATTAAAAAAGACAGTTATTCTAGGATATGGTTTAATACATTACTGTTCTGTTCCTCTCTCAAACTGAGTGAACAACCACATAGATAGGATAGACTTTTAGACATTTATAGCTTCAGACCCCTTTCAGCTTTTGTTTCATTGTGAGTTTTACAACTATTACACCTCTTTTCTGGGACCTCTTAGCGAGCGTTAAGGGACTGTGTTTTAGTTATGTTTGTGTAGAAATGAAACCTTAGTCCTGAATCACACTTATCTATATATAGTTACTGGAGACGAGGCGTAATCCTGAGATGCTGCATAGAAATCAATGAATATACATTGAATATTGTTGCTGTCGGGTGGAAACCTCATATTTAAATTTAAAACAACCAAGCCTTCGTATTACTTTGAAAAGTGTACTTCTGTCCGTGGTGTGAAGCTGTGGATTGGCTTGCCTGATATTGTTAAACATGAATGAATGCTTTTATTTTTTTTTACTTGCAGACTATTCTAGACAAATACCGAATTGAGTGATTGATGGATTTATTTATTGACCAAACGTGTTAATTGATGGAATGTCGGATTGACAGATTAGGGTTCTACTCCTATTTTGGAATCATGTTTTTGTTTTGTTATATTTGCTTATGTTCTTCACTATAGGCTCTATGCACAGCAGCCATTTTGGAGAGAAATTGGGCCTGTTACCAATGATACTCATGAAGGCTCTGTTCCATTCTGGTCAAACAGAGGCAGGGTGCTGATATTGTGCATGTTGGCTCGATAGAAACACTAGTGGGTCTCAAAGTGTGGTCCAGGGACCCTCATGGTTCCTTGAGGGGGTGTAACTCTGAGAGTGTACAAATGGAACCAAATGGACCCGTACACTCTCAGAGTTATGGGGTCCTTGAAATTTAAAAGTTTGAGAACCACTGTGCTACACCAAATGGAACAGAGCCTTCATTAGTGTCATTGGTAACACCTGTGAAGGAAGTAAGGAAGGGACCCAATTTTTGTCCAATATGGCTGCTGTGCATAGAGCCTATTCTTCTTTCTTGTTAAAAAGTAACAACATGTCAAAAGGATAGGCAAGCTACAAGCTTCTGCCTATACCTTTTCAATTTATGCAATGTCTCACTGTGCATTGTTCAAAGAGTATCGACATAAACTCATTCCTATGTCCAAAACTGTTACTTTTCGGAATTCAAAAATAGGTAAACTAACTGATCTACGAGTTTGTAGATCGGCTATTTTTGTGTGACTCTGTAGTATGATGAAGTAGGGCATTCATTTACGAACAAACGAACAAAAAGTTGAATATGGAGATAAGCGGTTTCTGCCCGACAGCAACGATATATTTGTAATGTTGTACAGTCCATATACGGTATTGAGTGTACCACTACCCCCCCCCCCTTTTAATCCATCCTATAGTTTAAGTTCAATATGTGGAATGAAACCTGTTCATTTTGAAGCAGTCTGCAGTTTGCTTTTTACGACTTGTTGTGCTTGTGTTTTTGTGTACTTCCCTCTGTTTCACCCTGTTGATTCCCCTGTACCTGAATGTGCACACACACACACACACACACACACACACACACACACACACACACACACAGTAAAACCACATCAATTTATGTCATATCGTCTCTGTTCGGGTGGAAACCTTTTATGTCCAAAACTGTAACTTTTCAGGATTCAAATTAAAAAATAGCAAAAGCAGCAGCAGCTGCTTTTGGATACTTTTGTGTGACGCTGTAGTGTGAGCAAGTAGGGCGTTCATTTACTGGAAAAAACACAAAAGGTTAAAATATGGAGATAAGAGGTTTCTTGCCCCGACATCGACGATATTATGTATTCTGTGAAAAGAATGTGCTTTAACATGTGCATGTGCACCCCGTCCCTTTCTGTTTTTCTCTGTGTGTGTGTGTGTGTGTGTGTGTGTGTGTGTGCGTGCATGTGTGTGCGTGCGTGTGCATGCATGTGTGTGTGTGTGTGTGTGTGTGTGTGTGTGTGTGTGTGTGTGTGTGTGTGTGTGTGTGTGTGTGTGTGTGTGTGTGTGTGTGTGTGTGTGTGTGTGTGTGTGTGTGTGTGTGTGCGTCTGCGTGTGTGTGTGTGTGTGTGTGTGTGACCTCCAGGCATCCTGGAGTGGCCGTTCTGGACCAAGCTGGTGGTGGTGGCCATCGGCTTCACGGGCGGCCTGGTGTTCATGTACGTCCAGTGCAAGGTCTACATCCAGCTGTGGCGGCGGCTGAAGGCCTACAACCGGGTCATCTACGTCCAGAACCGGCCCGAGACCACCTGTAAAAAGCTGGCGCTGGAGAAGCCGCCGCTCAGCGAGCCTTGTCTGGACAACAAGGAGGGCCTGGGCGGCCTGGGGGGCCTGGGGGGTCCGGGAGGCCTGGGGGGCCTGGGCGCGCCTACGCAGTCCGACACAAACTCCTCCCAGTACACAGAGACTGAGGACTACAGCATGGACGTTCTCCATGTCTGACCCGTCCGTCCCGCACGCATCTCGCACACACATACACACACACACACACACACGCGCGCGCAGCCACACAAACAAACGCGCAGCCACACAAACACACACGCAGCCATGCATACACCATTGACGGTGCTGTAAGTGATATCGTCTTGTTAAAATAAGTGTTAAGCCATTAAGACCTGGGGCCGATTCTATCTACAAATGCCTTCTAAATCAGTAGCCTACTTCTCACACTTTCGAGATTTTTCAAAAATGTTCAAAAGTAGTCAGATATACAAGCTCGCAGCGCGGCACAAAGTGACGCGCTGTGAGCTTGTATATCTGCTACTTTTGAATAGCCAACGCTAGAATCTAAAATGACACGGATGCTTTCCCGGTTTTAATGGGTTTAAATAGCTCTATATTCAGATAGAACTCATTGCTACAGGGTGTTTGTTCAGTAACAGGAGTCTCTCCATCTCTCCAGCTCTTTAGTAAATGGAAAATACATTTTGATGTCGGAATATGAAGAATCAAGGACGTTGTCAAGGATGTCAGACGGGGAGACCCCTGATACTGAAAAAACACTCTGTAGCAATGATCTGAATAGTAGTATAGATATTTAACCTTTTTTCAACGTTTTATTTTAACCTAGGAATATAACTTCCACCACCTTTAACAACAGTGGACATCAGTTGTGATGAAACGCATCCACGTGGGTTGGTTGGTTCAATCCAGACAGACTGACGTTCAGAACTCTTGTTGGTGGTTCTGCTTTCCACAGACAAATTGTCTGGAGAGACCTGGAGCATACCCTTTTATGAACACACACACACACACACACACACACACACACACACACACACACACACACACACACACACACACACACACACACACACACACACACACACACGCGCGCCCACACACACACCTCTGGGAGAGCAGCACTGACTGAAAGAGGACTCCCAATTTCTTTGGTTCCATCCTGAGGTCTTAGTGTTTCTGTTGCGTGCTTCGTTTTTGCGTACGTCGCTTCGTTTGTTTGTTTGTGAGTTTGTTTGTTAAGAGTCGTCATGGGAACGGCATGTAGCGTCACACTGGAACGTACGAACGTCGGATCTCTGGGACATTCCAGCTACTGCCATCTGTCCGTCCTCTTACTACTGCGGGTCCGGGACGTTTTCTTTTGGTCGTCGTTTTACCTTCCTACAGTACCACACCGTGGGTTATGGTACGGTCCTGACCCAGGCCCAGTTCTGATAATGCATCCAAGCACTTTTCCCCCCTCCTTTCTTTGTTTTTGTTCCCACCAATCCCTGATGATCATTGGTTCTCAAACTTTTCAATTTCAAGGATCTTTGTAACTCTAAGAGCGTACGAATGGTTCCAGGCATTCAAGCAAACTTGGATTAATTTGTTTCCCCCTCTTTTTCGATTGGATCTTCTTTTTGCCCCCTCCGTTACTGCACTGATGTGCTCCCCCCCCCCCCCTCCTTTCGGATGCCAGAAGAGGAAAGACGCGAACGACGTGAAAGTCCTGCTGAAATAACCGGAGGAATTACAATGTTACTAAACGCCACCTGTGATTGGTACGTTGCGACGGGAGCCGCAACATTTTAGATGATGGATAAATCACAGCCACGTGACATTGGTTTCCTCCGCCATGATTTTTTCTTGAAGGCTTTGAGAATGTAAAAAAAAAACTTTTTTAAAAAACTTTTTTTTTTTTTTTTTTAACCGGTCACGGGAAATTGCTAGATAATCTCCAACATCACGAGATCATATTGGGACCTTTTTGGACATGAAATGCTTGGGAGGTGTTTTTTTTTTTCTATCTATGCGGATGACACAGTGCTTACAGTATGATATTCCAACGTGCAGGGTTTTTTTTTATATCCGTTTATTTGTTTGGTTGTAATCATGGGATTATGCGTTAAGAAATCCACAACGTTCTGCTTAGAGCAGTGCTTCTCAAAGTGATATGTATTTGGCCCCCTGTTAGTTAACATTTTTGAGCCAGAGATCATTTTTAATAATTTTAATTAAAATGTTTATGATTCTTCACAATTTGATCATTTTTTAGACTCAATTTAGATATGTATCAAGATTTGTCAACATTTAGCAAAAATAGCCGATCTACACGCTCACAACACAGCTTGTAGATAAAACATTAAATAGGGCTTAAGTGTTTAAATTTAACTTTATCTTTCTCGGGAACCCCCTCCCTCAAGGACCCCTGGGGGTCCCCGGACCTCACTTTGAGAACCACTGGCTTAGAGCCCGCCCTCTCGTTTGCAGGGATGATGTCTTTTGTGGAGTTTTAAATTATGGAAATGAGCTCTGTAGCAAGCAAAGTCTTATGATATTAACACGTTTTATCTTCACAAAAAACACTTCTTTTTTTTTTTTTTACAATTGTTGAACCACAGGGAAATATACATTTTAAAAAGCACATAATTATCAATTGATATGTTAATGAGTGTAATGTGTGTCGTACGACAAAACATTTACGCTAAACTACAGAGCTTATTTTCTGCTTAAATATAAAACCCTGCAGCAAAGGAAAGTATCATGAGTTAACAGCAGAGTGAAATATATACAAACAGATCGGTATGAGGCAGTTAAAATAGCAGCAGATATTATACATAAGGTGCAGCAATAGAGAAACATTCTGTAGTCCTAAAAACGACAAAGTGAGCAGTGAGTTCAGTGCTGCTGGGATCTGGGTGAGGAAAGCCTCACGGCATGCAGGCGGTGTGTGTGAGTGTGCTTGTGTGAGCACGCTGTCAGACAGTGTTGTCTGTCTCGGGTGCGAGACAGACAAGACACCCGATCCTCAGTCCTGCTGCGTTGGCCCCTCCGTGAGGCATGCATTTTTAAGTCCCTGCGTTGGCCCTTCCGTGAGGCATGCGTTTTCATGCATTTTTCAGTCGAGCAAAAGTGTCTGTTGCACTGAAAGTGTCCCGTTTCCTTCCCCTAAAGTGATCTCATGTTGACGGATGCTGTCCACATTTGAATAACTTGAATAACTGGCATTGGTCCAAAGTAAGTGATCCTCGCTCGCGGCTGTATGGTTGAGGTGCATTTCACTCACATCTGCCCTTATGTACCTTCGAATCCCACATTTTGAATTTCATTTGAAACCGTGTTCGTAATCTTCCATTTGGTTTGATTGATTGATTGAATACTTAACAGTTTGCAAAACAAGGCACAGAGGCACAGTTCCATACAAAAGGATGCTAAAAGGATAACCCAAGAAAGCACTATGGCTTGTTTCCATTAGGGTCCTGTGTATTCAATTCATCGAAGTGAAGCAGAATAACCACACGTTGACCTATTGGCTAATGCATTATTTTAGCACTTGAAGAAGATTTTTATATCACTTGGCCTTGCAAGTTGGTGGCATTTGCACAATACATCAAATTAACATATTAAGTACAGTCCACACCAAGCACTATAACTACAACTATAACTATATCTTTAATCATTGTTGTCGTTATAGTGGTGTGAACTCTGTCATCCACTTGATTTAGAATGGGTTTATTTTAACTAAATCTTTATAGTTATAGTTCTAATGCTTGGTCTGAACATGTTCAGCCTTTGTGTGATAAAAAGCAGTTTAACACATGGACAGATATGTCTTATTGAAAGCCACCAAGTCAGGCATGTCTTATTGAAAGCCATCATTGCAGGGGAGTACATTTTGGTGAGTTGACAACATCTGCCATCTGCTGGTCAAAAGGTGAATGTGCATCCTGAAAGTGGCCGTTCGTTGTGGATTTCTCTTGGGTGATGAAGTGTTTTTTTGGGGGGGGGTCTGTTGTAAGTGCTTTTGTGTATGTGTGAGCGCAGCGATGCCAGGGCTCATGTTGAGCGTCACAGTCATTCCAGCAACACCTTTTGTTTTTTAAATGCGTCTTTGATACCAGTGTGCTGTCAACGGTTTAATATACACCCCCCGACAGTTTATACTGTGGTGTTGGCAGTGAATAATAATAATAGCATCACTATCAATATTGTCTCTCAATATTGCATTGTGTATTTCTGTACAAATCCCCCATGGTGACCTGGGATTTGGAGTGTAATATAATTTAAGTCATAATGATATGAGCCAGGGGAGTTTGTATGTGTGTTTTAGAATCAGGCTTGATTACAAAAAAAAACATAGAAACTGAAAACTTCAATACCCACGAGGCTCTGTGCAATTAGACAGATAAAAAAAAAGTGCAATTACCCTTTTGTTGTCGTTCTATTCTGTAGTCATCAGCTGGTGTATATTATTGGCCAGGGCATGCTCTGGGTTATACAGTACAATGATTCTATTTCTTAATTTTGTGTTGTATTTATTTTTTTAAACGAAACAAAAAAACAACAAACAATTTGTTTATTAAAACACCCCTCTTTTACTCGTAATTTTATGCAACTTACACTTTTCGTTCCCAGTCACTGTAACCCCTAGAGGAGCTGTTTTCCTTTACGTTGTATTTGCACTTTTATGATGAAGCTTATTCTATTGCACAACACTTGGTCTGTCTGTTCTTACATCTATCTTCACAAATTGATTAGCTGGTCTTATACTTTAACCACATGAACCCTATAGCGTCCCCACATACCTTTCTTGAAACGGAAGATTTCAGATTAACTTTTAAGAATTGTTTTTTTTGTTTTATTCATAGGAGCTGGCTCCTTAAATTGACTGTACATAATGGTTAAAGAAACTTTAAAACGAGCATTATACACTATACAGCATTATACAGAAAACAGCCATTCCCTCCTTATTATTGCCATAGTATTTCTGGCATTCCAGTTTTATGTGTTCATTCTTGTATAATCCCCATGGTTCCCTATTGGATAATATATAGACAGAAAAGTGAGACTGTTGGCATTGACATCTTTTCAGTTGAAAATAAGTTATTTGTACTGAACAACAGACACATCTTACTGTCTCCAGTTAGCCATGCTATTCCAATCTCTACACTCTTTTTGTATTTCAAGGGCATAGATATACTTTTAACTGAACTAGGGCTATAACTATCGATTACTTTCTTAGCGATTATTATTATATTGTTATTTTAAAAAAAATACAATTGGTTTGATTAACTACTGAAGCCTATCCTTTGTCGTACAATGGTGAGGTACAACAATAATGAAAATAGACGATCTACAAGCTCACAACGCACATGTTTGTAGATTGGCAATTTTCACTATAAAAAAAGTCCTTTTTGCACACCTACTACAATGGACAGGTGTGTAGGAGTAGGCAGTCAACATTGATTAATGGTTGTACCCCTAAGCTGAACTTTAGTCAGAAGACTCTCTTCTATAATTATTCATATTTTATGTTAAAAAATTATAATATTCTTTCATCTTTGGTGTCTGGGAAAAGTGTGATTTGCATAAAACTACAGTTCTTTACTACTGACAGGACTTGAACATACACGACTGTTTTCCCTGTTTTATGATCATCATTCCACACGTCTGTCTGTGAATTTACTTTGGAATAGTAACTAAAGAATTTGGTAAAAGTACTTGTATGTTTTTAAAACAAATATTGATGTTTCAATTTGTTTAATTTCCCATGTTTGAACAAAGTATGTAGAATTAAAAGAAAAAACAAATAAAAATGAAGAAAACTTTTAAATCATTTCATGATAACTTGTTTTATTGAGAAAGAATGTCTTTGGATATGGTTCGGTTAAGTGACTGACAAGGTACTGTAATGGCCACGGGTCAGGCTGACCAATTAAGAAGGAGTCAGAGATTTTAACCATGGTATGATATATTTGGTAACAGGAAAGGTGGGCAGCAAAACATTCTGGGCCTTGGGAAAACTGGGCACCTTCAAAGACTGGGCACCAGGAACAGTGGGCACCTGAATTAGGACTGGGCATCTGAATTAGGATTTGAGTTTTTTAACGTTACATAGCATGCTGCTTTGTTAGTGAGTGATATTTAACCCACTGTTTTTTAAACCCCTAAATACAACACAACAACAAGGTCAAAGTACATTATAAGTGTGTGTTTTGCCAAAATAGTAGTACTGTTAAAAAAATGGAACAAATTGAGAAAATGGTAAAAAAAAAGTTAAGGATACCAAAAAATGGTCAATTGAGCAATGTTAAGATAGAGAAAACATAGCTAAAGTACCATATAAATGCATAATTGTTTTTTAAATGCTAGGATAGAGAAAGCATAGCTTGATAAATAAAAAAGAACTAATTCTATTTTTTTGTTTTATCTACATTTTTCATTCATAATTTTTTAGTGTACTTTTTATGTTATATTCTGTTGACTAAAACTAAAATAATTGCTCAACTGACTAGAAAACCTATCTAAACAGTACACTATAAAATGATAGAAAAGATTGAGATAAATAGTAGCCTAATGTAACTTAAAAAAATGGCGGAACTGAATGCCTGCTATTCAATACCAGGTAATAGGTGGCCATTATTGTCTTTACACACAAGACATGCAAGTTTCCACATGAGAGCATGCTCTTACTATTTCAGCCCCAAAACCAAGAACATTTAGCATCTAAACTTTCTAAAGTCATTGTTAATAAAGTATTCAATCTCACATCAGTGCACCTAGTGCCCACTCTTCCTTGTGCCCAGATTTCACAAGTTCCCACTCTTCCGGGTGCCCACATTTCTCTAGTGCCCAATTTTCTCGGTGCCCAGTCTTCCTGGTGCCCATATTTCTCTAGTGCCCACTCTTCTCCGCCCTAAAGTGCCCACTCTTCCAGGTGCCCACATTTCCCTAGTGCCCACTCTTCCTGGTGCAAAGTTTCCTCCGTGCCCACACGTCCTGGTGCCCACTCTTCCCCAGTCCCCGGTCTTCCCAAAAATATGGTGCCCAGATGTCCCTAGTGCCCACCCATCCTGTATCCATATATTTACTGAAGCCAGTTTGTTGTGGATGTGTGTGTGCAGTGTGCTGTAGCAAAAGGAAACAGAGATATACAATATTTGGGTCAATAAACATATCCAATAAACTAAATAATAAATGGCAAATACAATTAGGCCTATTGAAATGGTAATAATAGATCTTCATGAGGAAATTAATCAAATCATCGTAATTCATGTAATAAATTGAAGCAACAAATAAGATACATAGGATAATAAACAGTTTAAGTAGGATATAACATTCATGTTATATTCAATAAGTAATAAACCAAAAGGACTAAACTTATTTTGTCCCAATCCTCACCCACTTGAGGTATAGGTTTTAGTAGGCCCATGATTAAAAACTGCGTAGCGCCGGTCACGTGACCCTTGCATGAGAGTGTCAGTGATAAGCGGGAGATTCATCACTCAGATCAGCTCATTTTCAATGAGAGCGGCGCAAATATCGGCAATTTTAGGTATTTATACAACATGACAACTGTTTTAAAGTATTGCACAGTGACAGCTAAAGTCTCTGTAATGTTTATTTTATACTACAAAAAATAAATATCTAAAATAAAGTGATATGAAGGCAAAAATGGGTCAAACTGGGTAAACAGTCGGATTCCCCTGGTCCGTACCAGTTCTAAGTCAGCTGCTAGGCGCCATCTGAGTCAGCCCGCCGGAGCGACCCCGCCACGAGTGACGAGGGCCCGCGGCGAGTACCGTAGCTGGAGAGATCCGCGACGACCGCCTTCCCCGGGCGGGCTGAGCCGCGCCCCGACGGCACCCCGCGCGCCCCCCCCTCCCGTGAGGAGAGACCGCAAGAGCACCGCCAGGAATGCGACCGCCCACCCGGCTCCGGCGGCCGGCGAAGAGGAGGCGCCGGGGCGACCGCTCCTCCAGCCGCGGCGCGAGCCCAGGCCCGCTTCGCTCCCCAGCCCGACCGACCCAGCCCTTAGAGCCAATCCTTATCCCGAAGTTACGGATCTGACTTGCCGACTTCCCTTACCCGCCTTGTTCTAACATGCCAGAGGCTGTTCACCTTGGAGACCTGCTGCGGATATGGGTACGGCCTGGCGCGAGATTTACACCTTCTGGCCCGGTTTTTCAAGGGCCGGCGAGAGCTCACCGGACGTCGCCGGAACCGCGACGCTTTCCAGAGCGCGGGCCCCTCTCTCGGGACGAACCCATTCCAGGGCGCCCTGCCCTTCACAAAGAAAAGAGAACTCTTCCCGGGGCTGCCGCCGGCTTCTCCGGGGTCGTTTGCGTTACCGCACTGGGCGCCTCGCGGTGCCTGTCTCCGCCTTCCAGGTTCAGGGTTCTGAACCCGACTCCCTTTCGATCGGCCGGGGGCGACGGAGACCATCGCCCCAACCCTTCCGAACGGCGTTCACCTATCCCTTAGGACCGACTGACCTATGTTCAACTGCTGTTCACATGGAACCTTTCTCCACTTCGGCCTTCAAAGTTCTCGTTTTGAATATTTGAAAATGAACATCGTTTGAATATTTGCTACTACCACCAAGATCTGCACCCGCGGCGGCTCCACCCGGGCCCGCGCCCTAGGCTTCTGCGCCACCGCGGCAGCCCTCCTACTCGTCGCGGCGTAGCCCTCGCGGCATTCCGTGGCCAACGACGGCCGGCTATGGGTCCAGCGCTCCAGCGCCATCCATTTTCAGGGCTAGTTGATTCGGCAGGTGTGTTGTTACACACTCCTTAGCGGATTCCAACTTCCATGGCCACCGTCCTGCTGTCTATATCAACCAACACCTCATTGCGCCACGGGGTTTCGAGCGAGCCCTCCGACTCGCGCGCGCGCGTTAGACTCCTTGGTCCGTGTTTCAAGACGGGTCTGGTGGGTAGCCGACATCGCCGCCGACCCCTAGCGCCCGCTGTACGAGGGCCGGTCCCCGCCCGAGCGGCGCGACGCACTGAGGACAGTCCGTCCAGGTCGACAGTCGCACCGGGGGCGAGGGGCCCCGTGCCCGGCCGCAGCCGGGCAGGACGCAGAGATACCTCAGTCCACGGCCAAGTGGGGCACAGGCGCTGTAAAGCTCAGGCGCGCGAGCAACCTGAGCCACCTGAGCCGCGAGCCCTTCCAGCCCGACCCAGAGCCGGTCGCCACGCACCGCTGCGGAGAAAGTGCGCCCGGCGAGGGCACGGCGGCGCCCGGGGTGCGGTCCCCCGAAGGGAGATCCGCGGCCTCGGGCGGCCAGCAAGCCGCCGGGTTGAGTCCTCCGGGCAGACTGCGCGGACCCCACCAGTGAGGTGAGGTCAGTTGTGAGGTGAGGTGACCTCACCTCACCCCACCAGTGAGGTGAGGTCGGACCTCACCAGTTACCGGTGAGGTCGGTTACCCGGTTTCACGCCCTGTTGAACTCTCTCTTCAAAGTTCTTTTCAACTTTCCCTCACGGTACTTGTCCGCCATCGGTCTCATGCCGGTATTTAGCCTTAGATGGAGTTTACCACCAGCTTTGGGCTGCATTCACAAACAACCCGACTCCGAGGAGACGTTGCCCCGGGGCGACGGGGGCCGCTACCGGCCTCACACCGTCCACGGGCTGAGCCTCTATCAGAAGGACTCAGGCCCCCGATCGACACCCGGGCGACAGCCGTCTCCTGTACGCCACATACAGCCGTCTCCTGTACGTGGGGATTCGGCGATGGGCTCTTCCCTCTTCGCTCGCGGCTACTGGGGGAATCCTTGTTAGTTTCTTTTCCTCCGCTTAGTAATATACTTAAATTCAGCGGGTCGTCTCGTCTGATCTGAGGTCGTAAAGCAACGGGTTGCTGGTGGCGGCTCCCCCCGCGAGGGAGGAAGCCTGCCGGGACGCGGTGAGAAGACCGCCAGCCTCCCCTAGGACCGCACGCTCCGCGGTGGGTCGGCCGGAGTCCGCCGGGCGCGACACGCAGCAGGCTGCTAGAGACACGAGGTCCACAGGCAGCCGCACGGCACGCACGGCGCAGAGCCGGCTCCGACGCGGGCCCCGGGCTAGGGTGGCCAACCGGGGGCCCCACCCCGCGGTGGTTCCCCCCCCTGCGAACGGGGGGGACCTGACCGGCCGGCTCCCCGCCCGGGGGCGAAGTGATGGCAGGGGTGACGGCGTCCCGGGCTCCGAGCCCCCCGAAGGAGGCTGTGTCATCTGTTTCTCTCTAAGTTTTTCTTTTTTTTGATTGAGAACTTGATCATATTGATTGAATTGAGAATTTGAAATTAACAAATAAACAAACTTGAGTAGCTTATGAATGGTACATGGGCGTTTGCCACAAAGTCCTTCTATTGCCTGCCTGACACTAAACTAAATAACAATATTGATTGAATTGTTAGTACTGTAGTTATTGATGAATAACAAACTATATTCATTAGGATTTTTTGGTTTTCTAACTACTTTACAATGGTTTAACATGAGCCGGGTCAAAGTGACCCGAAGGCCCTGGGTGTGACTAAAACACGAAGATCCTACGAGGGTTAAGATCATTAAAGCTGGGCTGTTGTGACTAAAAGCACTGAAGTGTTATAGCTAGTACACTGCGTCATAATGTAGGATTGAGTTTGTTAATCTTAATACTTGTTCTACTTTCAGATAACACCAGGTTTCTTCTTTCAGAGAACACCAGAAGGTTTGTATCAACATAATACCAATTCATCCAGATAAACCGTATGACAGCACTGGGACATTTGTACACACAATTGTACACGAATGTGCTTTCACCAAGTTCATTTCCAGCAGCTTATGACATATCATGCAGTGGTGGAAGAAGTACTCAAATGTTTAAGTAAAAGTATCAGTAGGCCTACTGCAATGCTGAAATACTAGTCTGGTTATCAAAATGTAAGTACCAAAAGTAGAAGTACTCATTGTATGCAGATGGCCAGAGTTTATGGGCTGACGTGGTAAATCATGTATGTTTTGTAATAATAATCAAAATCTACAAAGTAACTAAAGTTTTCAAATAATTGTATTGGGGTATTATGGTTGAATGGCTCAGTCTGCCCTCACCCTACCACTTGTTTTAATAGGCCCAGCTGCTAACTCTGATTAATTACTGTCAGTCATATAGTCATCATGACCGTCTTGTGATTATTAGCTATATGCTTGTGCTGGGTGGCTACTGCCTAAGTTCAAGATGGAACGACAGTGGTATACAATGGTATATTTCAAGAGAGAGAAGAAAACACTGTATGATGATTTGTGGAAACATCATTCAGGTAAAGCTCCTCTCCGTGTAAAAGTAAAAGTCGGAGACGCTGAGCAGCTGTCATGTGATCATGTCTCTATGACGTCAATATGCTTAACAATACACAGCTGGGCCTGTCCATAGGGGCTGGGCAGAGGAGAGTGTCTGTCCAGGACAGGTTCTGTCTCTGACTCACTGTATTCGTTCGTGCTTTATTTTGTGATGAAAGCAGTGGTGGAAAAAGTACTCCAATGTTTTCCAGTCCAGAATTCGAAATGTACTTGAGTAAAAAAAAGTACAAAAGTATTGGCATCAAAATGTACTTAAAGTACCAAAAGTAAAAGTACTCATTATGCAGAATGTCCCATTTAATGTTTTCAAATGTATAAAAATCTTTAGAAAATAGCAGATCTACAAGCTCACAATGCGCATTGTTGTGAGCTTGTAGATCGGCTATTTTCAAATGGCCGAAAGGTCTGAAGTGGTTAATGTAGGCCTATGTTTTGTAGTAATATTCAAAATCTACAAAGTAAAGACTAAAGTTTTCAAATAAATGTAGTGGAGTGAAAGTACAATATTTGGATCCGAGATGTAGTGGAGTGGAGTAGAAGTAAAGGTATTGGAAATTGGAAATAATCAAGTGAAGTACAAATACCTAAAAAATGTACTTAAGTACAGTACATAAGTAAATTATGTACTTAGTTACTTTCCACCACTGGATGAAAGTTGGAGAACTGGCGCTGGAAGGAACAGGGTGCACTGCACAGACATTGTTTAATGTTAAATTGTTTCCAAAATATCAATTGATAGGCGGACCATAATGTATGCAGCTAAGGTACACCTTGGTTATCTGCTTGGGGTCCAGGGACTTAGTAAATACTATATTTTGTATCAGCATTATGTTATCTAGGCTACATATACAGTAGCCTACTGTAAAGCGCTATTTCAAGCTAAATGAGTTAATATAGCATTGACATCAGTTTAACCATGAACCCTGTTTTGACTCTGAGGAAGACGCAAGTTGAAACCTCAGTCACCTCTGCAAAATTATAAATACGTGCAGACCAGTCGAGTGCTCCAGCATTTTATTTGGGTAGTCTGAAGTGCCCAGTATTATTCTTTCTGATGTTGTTGTTTTGTTTTGAAGTTGTCCCTGTTGAGCACCGAGCCCTTCTACTTTTAACTGGCTGGAGCGCGTTGGACTTCTCTTTGTACCTATTTTGCTTTGTCTATTAGAAAATAGCTGATCTGTCTCCATGTTAATCTTTCTCCATGTGATTCTTCCTTTCTTTCTTTCTTTAGATGTAAAGATGGTGCACCTACATTCCTCAAGTCTCCTTCTAATTTCAGTTCTGATTCTCCTGTGCGGCACTGGAGGTAAACTACACTGCAATTAACGTACATTTTATTAAATAAAAAATTGGCATAGCAATTACATTTAATTTACAATTTACATTTAGGACAATTGTTTATTTCTTTGTTAGTTTATTATTTTTGTATTCTTATTATTTTAATTTGGGGGTCATCCAATTCAACTATGGCACACATACACAGAGTGATTGCAATAGCCAGTCTACAAAAATATTAATATATTTAGAAAATAAAAATAAAATAAACATATATTGAGACTTAAAGCTGCATGTAGTTTCGGGTATAGTATATCGGGTGTAGTTTGGAAATACGTTCTGAGAGCACTGGAGCACACTCTGAACGACATGTCTCATACACAACACATGTTTCCCTGTAGTCTGGGAAGTGAAAAAAGTAAACAAAATTCGAAGCTGCACAAAATTGAAACAAGCATGCAATGTAATGTAATGATCATGTCTCTAACAGAAACTCCACTGAGGTTAAATGCATCTGAATGAATGAAAGTGAAACTATGGTTTGTCATCCACAGCACCTCGTCCCATCATTCCAGTGGCTCGTTCTGTGGTTGCAGTGGTTGGTGAAGATGTGGTTCTACCATGTCAGGCAAACTTCACAGTCCCAGTTAATGAAACAACAGTGGAATGGACCAGGAACGACCTGACACCTGAGAGTGAATGTAAGTGGAAAGGGTCGTTTTGAAGCTGCAGTTGAAGGCAGCTCAACTTGGATTTGAGCTGAGTAGATTTTGTAGCAGCTACGAACTACAGTCTGGTGTCGTTTTGTATCTCGTCGCTGGCTTCCATTGAAAATTAATGGTAGCTTTAGAGTGATGAACAGAAATGTAATTGAATTCATTTAAAACCTTGAATCTGATCTGCAGACATCCCACTGTGGTTTAAATAATCCTGTAAGTAACCACCTACATTGAATCAGAAATAGTTGAACTCATCATTGTCATCAACTTCAATAATAGACCCTTTCAGTGCCGAGACTGCCGACATCATGATTACCTCACGATGTTAGTTGGAGTCAACACAAAGGAATGTATTGGATAGGAGGCAAACATGAATCACCTCAGTCAGTATAGTAGCAAAGGTATTTGGCAGTAGGCTAGCTATTCACCTACTGAACATGTCTGCCACGGTAGCTGTGTTCAAGTCTTTCTTTCTCTGAACTTCTGCTCTTCCTCTTTCACTTCTCCCTTCCCTCCTCTTCATCTTTTTCATTCTGTCTCTAATGTTTTCTCCAGGTCCCCGCGTTCACTGGGGGATTTATTTGTGCATTTTTGGTCTGGTTTATTACAAGAGGAAAAGCATTCAGGAGTTTGTCCACAGCCCCGAAGAGAACAGGTACAGTATGCTTCATGTTTGGATTCGTGTTAACTTACAGCAGTGTAATTTTCATTAAGTCAATCAATCAGTCAAACAAACAAACAAACAATCAATCAATCAACCAACCCCCAGGACCATGTAGGGAAGTTGAAATGTGGAGATACGAGGTTTCGGCCTGACGGCAACGATATGAAACAATCTCGTATCCATTGGCATGTCATGCTATCCAAAGTTAGGTTACATTTTGGGATACAGTTGTCATATCGGCCCTAGGGGTTATACAGCAGCTGACCAATGAAAAAAAACTCCCAGTCGTGAGTGTGAGTGTGAGTGCGTGTGCGTGTGCGTGTGCGTGTGCGTGTGTGTGTGTGTGTGTGTGTGTGTGTGTGTGTGCGTGTGCGAGTGCGTGTGTGTCTCTGTGTGTCTCTGTGTGCGTGTGTGTGTGTGTGTGTGTGTGTGTGTGTGTGTGTGTGTGTGTGTGTGTGTGTGTGTGTGTGTGTGTTTGTGCGCGCACGCATAAAAGCACTACAGTTTCTTCAGCTTAAAGGTAGTATATGCGTTTTTGTTAAAAAGTTAAAAGTTATGACTGGTATGACTGGCGTTTTCAGCAAATTGATAATTTGTTTTTGTTTTTTTTATTTTATTACGGGGCCAGAGCTCTGCTCTGGACACGTATTGTTATTCGCATTATTCTGTCACTTCTTCTTCTTCTGCCACTTTTCGCAGTTCTGGCTGAACCGCGCTGTCGGTTTTTACGAAACTCGGCCATATGGTAGATGGTCATGAAAAACGATCAAAAAATAATTCTCACAATCTTTCGTCCAAAGGTGGCGCTATAGCACTCAATTGAAAATGCCAACTTTGACCAGGTACAATTCATGCCCTGTTTGACCTACAGCCATGAAACTTGGATACACATATGCGTCTCCTCATGCTTAACAACTTTCACCCTCTGACTTTTGACCTCTGACCTTTAGATCTCCCACCATTTTGAATTATATGAAAAACAGTCATTGGCTCCTAACTTCTGCATTTTTTCACTTATGGAAAATCCGTTGGAAATTTTTGTAGAAAGTGGTCCAAAGTTCAAGTACGAAACGTTTCGTGCAGATTGCTCAAAAATCCCAGGAGGAGATAGATTTTAACTATTACAGTTTTATGAAAATTATTCATCTGTGCCTAAAACATACATGCAGACTCACATTTCTTTGAAACTTTGCAGAAATGTACAGGGTCATTCCAAATATCACTGAAACCAATCTTACTTCAATTGGCCAAAAGGGGGCGCTATAGCAATTTTTTGAAAAGGCAGACTTTAAACAGGCATAAGTCATGCCTCGTTTGGCCGAAAGTCGTGAAACTTGCTTACACATGTGCCTTGACTCATGAGGAACACACGTATCGATTTGACCATTAAGCTCCGCCCTTAGATTTTCCTTAATTTTGAGCAGTTTGAAAAATACTTGTTTTTGCCAGTTCTGGCTTAACCGTGCATACGCTTTTTACGAAACTCGGCCATATGGTAGATGCTCATGAAAAACTACCAAGAAATAATTCTCACACTCATTCGTCAAAGGGTGGCGCTATAGCACTCAATTGAAAGTGCCAACTTTGAACAGGTACAACTCATGCCCTGTTTGACCTACAACCATGAAACTTCGATACACACATGCGTCTCTTCATGCCCGACAACTTTCGTGGTCTGACTTTTGACCTCTGACCTTTAGATCGCCCACCATTTTGAATTATATGAAAAACAGCCATTGGCTCATAACTTCTGCATTTTTTCACTTATGGAAAATCCGTTGGAAATTTTTGTAGGCAGAGGTCCAAAGTTCAAGTGTTAAACGTTTCGTGCAGATTGCTCAAAAATCCCAGGAGGAGATAGATTTTAACTATTACAGTTTTATGAAAATTATTCATCTGTGCCTAAAACATACATGCAGACTCACATTTCTTTGAAACTTTGCAGAAATGTACAGGGTCATTCCAAATATCACTGAAACCAATCTTACTCCAATTGGCCAAAAGGGGGCGCTATAGCAATTTTTTGAAAAGGCAGACTTTAAACAGGCATAAGTCATGCCTCGTTTGGCCGAAAGTCGTGAAACTTGCTTACACATGTGCCTTGACTCATGAGGAACACATCTATCGCTTTGACCAGTAAGCTCCGCCCGTAGATTGTCCGCAATTTTGAGCAGTTTGAAAAACACTTAAACCCAGGATTTTTGCAGCTTTTTGCGTGAAACTGTATCATCTCTGTAATCTCCTTTTTCATAGTTCCTTGTCTGTTGGTCCAATGGCGTCTCCCTTAAATGAGTGCCTCACAATCTCAAGGTCGCCAGTTCAAGCCTCACTTGATGCAGACTTAATTTAAGTTGAATTGCAAACAACATGACTGTATCAATGAATACATGTGCAAATGGTAAAGATAACCTGAAATGCTTATTTGAGAGTACGATTTCTCAATGTATGACATACTTCATTCTGAAAATAGCCGATCTACAATCTCAAAACTTTTCAGATAGCAACGTGTTTCTGAGCTTGTAGATCGGCTGCTTTCACTGTTTTCGGTAGCGAGGAGACATACAATTTCTCTATTGGTAAATGGTTTGTGAACGAGTGATCTTAGTGTTGGCTTGGTTCATGACAGAAGGCAAGAGTTTATGATCTTCAACAGACAACATCAGCCTGGACAAAGCTATAGCACTATAGGTAGTGTTGCAGCCTATTGGGGCGGCCATAGCTGGGTGGTTAGTGAGCACGCCTAGGGAACCAGAGGCCCTGGTTGCCCCAGGTTCGATTCCAGGCCATCCCAGCATATGCGTCGATGAAATTAAATTTGTCCCTGAGCAAGACTCTTAACCCCTAATTGCTCACAGGTTCTCATTGGAAACAAGACCACAAGGACTTTCATGAACGACCTGTTAAAAGGAATTATCCTTATCCTAGTCCGAAGGTTGAGAGTTCGATTCCTGTTAATGGCAATAGGTTGAGATGTCCAATCTATCCATTCTGTTTCCATCTCTCTCTCTCTCATCAATCTATTCCGTTTCCATGTCTCTCTTCAATCTATTCCGTTTCCATGGCTCTCTCTCTCTCTCTCTCTCTCTCTCTCTCTCTCTCCAGTTTCCATGTCTGTCTGTCTCTCTCTCACTGGCCCCGTATTATCGCTGCTTGCAGCTATATTTTTTTTTATTATTATTCAGTTGTCTTTTAAAAGATTATTTTGTGTTAAAACCTAATGTTAGGATAGTGTTGTTCAGAGTGATGTCATAAATGTTCTATTCTGATGTCATGTATCATTCCGATAGCAATCACTGCTATACAGGGCCGGACTGGGACCCCCCCCCCCATTTTGTTAACGGGGGGGGGGGGGGGGGGGGGCGTTTCACTGAGCCAGCCCAGCCCTGCACATGAACTCTGCGGCCGCACTGAGGCGCCTGCTGGAAAGCATCCCAGCCCAAACATTAACGTAACTAATAATTGGGCCGCGCGACTCGGATATGACCGTAATAACCCTAAAACATTTTTAAAAATATATTTTTCAAAAAAAAAAAAAAAAAAGAATTTTTTTTTTTTTTTTTTTTTTTTTTTTTGGCCCAGTGGCCCACTGGCCCAGCGGCCCACCGGGCATTTGCCCGGTACGCCAAATGGCCAGTCCGCCGCTGCTGCTATACATTGTTTGTTCAGTAACAGGGGTCTCCCTGCCTCCCCAGCTCTTTAACAGAAATAAACAGAAAATAGTGTTAATTATTATTATTCTTTGCTTAAAATGTATAGTGTTTAAATTCCAATTTTGTCTGCGCATTTCTTTCTGTCATCACTTCCAATTTCACTAGTTTATCCTGTATCCTGTATGTTCTCTCTCCTGATTGGATAAAATTGGTATCCGGACCTGAAAATGTACAGTATCTTATGTTTACTAAAGAGCTGGGGAGACGAGGAGACCCCTGTTACTGAACAAACACTCTATAGCAATGATTACTATTAGAATTTAAATCCTGATCTAGTGCTGCACTTTATGTAGTGGACCTGTTGCTATAAGCTTTATTTGGTTTTGTTTACCACACCTTATTGGTGCACTTTATGTTTAAGCTCATAGCTGCTACTTTTTGCAAGATATATGACCTGTTTTGGCCATAGTCCATTTTTATTATTGGTCATTTCTTTATTAGGCAAGTTTGTATATTTATTTGTCATATCCACTGGTCTGCTATGTGTAATTTTTGATTTAAAAGTCTAACAGAATGTAAATTGTATTTGTGTGTTCCAATGTTCAATGCCGAAGTCACAATTAAATCATTAATCACAATTATGTGTATGACAATTAATCGTCAAGTAAAAGTTCATGTTTGTGACAGCCCTAGTTATTATGGTATATATCTACTGCTTTTTAACTGCCTTATTCAGCTATTTTAGCAACTGATGATTATGCACTTTATGTAGGCCTATACATCACAATGCCATGGATATCTGATCTGTTTTTGTTTGTATGTGTTTGTATTTATTGGTCTATGGTCAGATAATAGAGTCTGCCACAGCCACACTTATTCTCAATATGAAATGTATTTATTAGACTGAATATTATTATTATTATTATTACTTGGATTTATTCCCAATAATGTTCTAAATGAGCTCACACACTCAGCAGTAGACCACTTCCTTCAGTACAGCCCCTACCCACCCCAACAGCAGGAGGAGGAGACATCAGTCAGTCAGTAACTCTGTCATAACAGTGCTCACTCAATGAGCAGTAACACAGGATGGAGCAAACATCACACTGCCTTCTAGTCTGTGAGTAGCTTACAAACACAATACAATTATTGTACTCACTTACTCACTTACTTTTGTGTGTGTGTGTGTGTGTGTGTGTGTGTGTGTGTGTGTGTGTGTGTGTGTACTACAAGCAGGGTTTCATTGCTCATGGGACGGCCTTGTGTGCCGTACAGGAACCTATTTGACCAGGTGCACGCACAGGCACACGCATAAATTTAAAACAACTTTAAATTCACACCTCAACAAAGGCTCCCGACTCATACCAGGTGGATTAACATAGGAATGAGCCTAGATGCATATCAATTGTCCATTGTGTGACCTGTAGTGTTGGTGTTAAACGACGTGCGCGTCACGTCATTCAAATAGAGTACAACCACGTTCCAATGCAGCATTGCAACACGGACTGCAAGGCTATGTTATAGCCAGGGCTTTGATGTTAGGCCCAATTAAGCTTAAGACATGGCAGCTGATCATTGGATTTTCTTTAGTTAAGTCATGTTTTTGTTAAATGTAATTTTTACTTTTATTTTGAGAAGAAATGCAAAAAAGCTAGAATACCCAGTACAGTTGTTTTTTTATGCAACATATCAGCTCAAGATTTTACTTCTTTATTTCTCTCCACATTAACACTGTGTTATTATTTTAGCCTTAATGTTTTACTGTACGTCTGTGCTGTTTTTCTTGACTAATAAAGTATTCAATCAAACACTAGCATTAATATTAACATCAACCTTAACTGAACTAAGAGCCCTATTAAGATAATCTATTCTAGACTATGGCACAAGGAGGCACGTGGTCTCAAATATTAAAGTTCAATGTGTTCAACTCCAATTTAGCACTAAAATAAATTAATGTAATAGTAAATTAAATTAATGCATTAGTTACACCGTGCATAATCTGGGCGTAAAATACGGCGCAAAACTGAAACGGGTTGTATTTAGTCTCTGAGATGTGACCTCTCTTTCTAGTGGTTATTTCCACGGTGATTGTCTCAGCAGAAGTTGCAAACAGTGGTGGTGATATAGGAGGTAAGTCTGTTCTACTGACCAGATGTTCAAATTATCAACAACTGTCAATGGAAGCAGCAACACTGTTAATATCACTGTGACTGGTATGTTGAGCAAATCTGTATATTTATTATTATTCTCACCCTTTTTTGTCTGTTAAAATATAATTTTATGTTAACCTACTAATCTTGGGATAGTGTTCAGGGTGATGTAATAAATGTTGCTATTATTCTGATGTCATTTATCATTGTTCAGGTCGATATGTGATCCTGGGGAGCCCTGTACTTCCTGCGATGGGAGGAAGTGATGTCACTCTGCACTGCTGGTACAAAAACAAGACAACTGGTAAACCATCCTCTGACCTGCCAGCTGATTTCTATAAAGATGGATTCCTCATCAGGACAGAGTCTACAGGACAGATGACCATCCAAAATTAACAGTTCTGATGAAGGATTCTACAAGTGTCACATCTCTGACCTTGGAGAGTCACCAGAGAGCTGGATGGATGTGACAGGTGAGATGATTGTATCACAAACCCAGACTTTATATGAGGAGTGATAGAATGAGTGAGAGGTTGTTGTCATTGGCCTGCTGCTGTATAACCCCTAGGGCTGATATGATTCCATATGAATGAAATCAGTACTGTGGGTAGAACAGAACTGGCTTCTCTATGTGTGAACTAGTAAGTGTCTAGCCTCGGAAACCCATAACTTTTTTTTTGTTTCAAAAGAAAAAAAGCCTGGGAGAACCTTGCAGGAACGCTGGTCTTAGGACCTTGTTATCTCCTAACCAATCAGAGTGCTCCAAACCCAGGCGCTGGAATCCAGCGCCTGGGTTTGGCTCCGCCCTTCAAGACCATCGATTGGGCTCGCTCTTTCAGTCTAGTAAGTGTCTGATTGATGCTCTGGGCCCTTAGCCTTTTGGGGCCTTTGCACTCTTGGCCTTTAGGGAGGTTTGTTTTGCCCTTTGAGGCTTTGGACAGCACAGAGAGAAGAGTTTGCTTGTCCAGTTGGTGGTGGTATGTTTTCACACAATTCAGAAACCTGCCTACCAATGACATCATCGGTGGGGAATCCAAGCTAATGGAAACTACAGCCTTTCTCTTCCTAGAAAGTTAGCATGCTGAAATATAAACCATTGTATTTGCATTCATAAGAAAAATGATAATAATTATAATAATAAATATAGCTGCAAGCAGCGATAATACGGGGCCAGTGAGAGAGAGACAGACAGACATGGAAACTGGAGAGAGAGAGAGAGAGAGTAATGGAAACTGGGAGAGAGAGAGAGAGAGAGAGAGAGAGAGAGAGAGAGAGAGAGAGAGAGAGAGAGAGAGAGAGAGAGAGAGACAGACATGGAAACGGAATAGATTGAAAAGAGACATGGAAACGGAATAGATTGATGAGAGAGAGAGAGATGGAAACAGAATGGATTGATTGGACATCTCAACCTATTGCCATTGACAGGAATCGAATTCTCAACCTTCGGACTAATAGGCTTCAACATTACCTATAGTGCTATAGCTTTGTCCAGGCTGATGTTGTCTGTTGAAGATCATAAACTCTTGCCTTCTGTCATGAACCAAGCCAACACTAAGATCACTCGTTCACAAACCATTTACCAATAGAGAAATTGTATGTCTCCTCGCAACCGAAAACAGTGAAAGCAGCTGATCTACAAGCTCAGAAACACGTTGCTATCTGAAAAGTTTTGAGATTGTAGATCGGCTATTTTCAGAATGAAGTATGTCATACATTGAAAAAGCGTACTCTCAAATAAGCATTTCAGGTTATCTTTACCATTTGCACATGTATTCATTGATACAGTCATGTTGTTTGCAATTCAACTTAAATGAAGTCTGCATCAAGTGAGGCTTGAACTGGCGACCTTGAGATTGTGAGGCACTCATTTAAGGGAGACGCCATTGGACCAACAGACAAGGAACTGTGAAAAAGGAGACCACACAGATGATACAGTTTCACGCAAATAGCTGAAAAAATCCTGGGTTTAAGTGTTTTTCAAACTGCTCAAAATTGCGGACAATCTAAGGGCGGAGCTTACTGGTCAAAGCGATAGATGTGTTCCTCATGAGTCAAGGCACAAGTGTAAGCAAGTTTCACGACTTTCGGCCAAACGAGGCATGACTTTTGCCTGTTTAAAGTTTGCATTTTCAAAAAGTTGCTATAGCGCCCCCCTTTGACCAATTGGAGTGAGATTGGTTTCAGTGATATTTGGAATGACTCTCTACATTACTGCAACGTTTCAAAGAAATGTGAGTCTTGCATGTATGTGTTAGGGGCAGATGAATAATTTTCATAAAACTGCAATAGTTAAAATCTATTTCCTCCTGGGATTTTTGAGTAATCTGCACGAAACATTTTACACATGAACTTAGGACCTTTGCCGACAAAACAAAAGCGGCGGATTTTCCATAAGTGAAAAAATGCAGAAGTTATGAGCCAATGGCTGTTTTTCATATAATTCAAAATGGTGGGCGATCTAAAGGTCAGAGGTCAAAAGTCAGACCACGAAAGTTGTCGGGCATGAAGAGACGCATGTGTGTATCAAAGTTTCATGGTTGTAGGTCAAACAGGGCATGAGTTGTACCTGTTCAAAGTTGGCACTTTCAATTGAGTGCTATAGCGCCACCCTTTGACGAATGAGTGTGAGAATTATTTCTTGATAGTTTTTCATGTGCATCTACCATATGGCCGAGTTTCGTAAAAAGCGTATGCACGGTTAAGCCAGAATTGCCAAAAACAAGTATTTTTCAAACTGCTCAAAATTGCGGACAATCTAAGGGCGGAGCTTACTGGTCAAAGCGATACATGTGTTCCTCATGAGTCAAGGCACAAGTGTAAGCAAGTTTCACGACTTTCGGCCAAACGAGGCATGACTTATGCCTGTTTAAAGTTTGCATTTTCAAAGAATTGCTATAGCGCCCCCCTTTGGCCAATTGGAGTAAGATTGGTTTCAGTGATATTTGGAATGACCCTGTACATTTCTGCAAAGTTTCAAAGAAATGTGAGTCTGCATGTATGTTTTAGGTGCAGATGAATCATTTTCATAAAACTGTAATAGTTAAAATCTATCTCCTCCTGGGATTTTTGAGCAATCTGCACGAAACGTTTAACACTTCAACTTTGGACCTCTGCCTACAAAAATTTCCAACGGATTTTCCATAAGTGAAAAAATGCAGAAGTTAGGAGCCAATGACTGTTTTTCATATAATTCAAAATGGTGGGAGATCTAAAGGTCAGAGGTCAAAAGTCAGAGGGTGAAAGTTGTTCAGCATGAGGAGACGCATATGTGTATCCAAGTTTCATGGCTGTAGGTCAAACAGGGCATGAGTTGTACCTGTTCAAAGTTGCCATTTTCAATTGAGTGCTATAGCGCCACCTTTGGACGAAAGATTGTGAGAATTATTTCTTGATAGTTTTTCATGACCATCTACCATATGGCCGAGTTTCGTAAAAAGCGACTGCACGGTTCAGCCAGAACTGCGAAAAGTGGCAGAAGAAGAAGTGACAGAATACTGCCAATAACAAAACAGGTCCAGAGCTGAGCTCTGGCCCCGTAATAATAATGATAACTACTGATCATGTTATGATGACCATTGTTATGCAGTTTCCTGAACTGTCCACAGCCCACTGTGAGACACAGAGAGTAGACAGAAACGGTGCCATCTTATAATGAGCATTAGTGAGGACCAATTATATACATAGATAAGGTTGAAAATGGGTGAAGTGTGCTCTGTTAAGGAACTCACCGGCAAACAAAGATGAAACTGATGGAGAACTATAATTTATTTTATTTTATTATATATTTTCTTCTGGTAGTGTGCATCCTTACAGTGATAAGCTATCAAGAGTCACAATTTGTATTGTTACATCTTATATATGAGTAAATAAGAGTAACATTTCCTCAACATTGTAGCAGCAATAACAACGATAACAAAGATATCAAGTCAGGTTTCTGCTGAAAAAACAACAAAACAATACCATGGCATGTGATATTCTGTGCAATTGTCACAGAGCAGTGAGTGAGACAAGATGGTGGGTCAAGCTTGACTAATCTTCTAGAACATTCCCACAGGACTGAGAGGGTTAAATTAAACTGTTGATCAAATGCTATTTTCTCATTACCTTTGTGAATAAATAAGGCTTTGGATATGTGATAAACAAATTATCACCTGGGATTCGTCATTGCCTGAGAAAGGCATGCAGGAATATATCAGCCCCATTGATCAGGTTGATATGATCTCTCTCTCTCTCTCTCTCTCTCTCTCTCTCTCTCTCTCTCTCTCTCTCTCTCTCTCTCTATCTCAAACACAGGTCTGTATGAAGGGATAATATGTTGGGTTTAGGGGATCATCCTGGTTTACATGAAAAGCTAACTTTTCATACTGCTGATCATCAGGCTCAGGCTGAGCACTGTGAAGTACGCTGGTGCCGACTCAGCACTGTTCCAGTTGTATACAGATAGCTTACTATAATCCGCTCTCAGTTATGACCTGTAAATCTAGGATTGAGTCGATATGAAACGTTGATGTGCAATATTTTTGGGGGTTCAATGTCCACATTCTACGTATTGTGTGATATTCAGAAATGTACGATACAAAGTAACCATACGACATCCACTGTCCATAGAGCTGGATGGATGTGACAGGTCTTTGTCAGACAATTTGTTCTCTTTACAGATTCATCTTCAACCTCTGAGGTCTGCAGAACCCCCCCTCATCACTCTGCCCCAACTGGTCATTAAGATACTGGTGGCCACTTTTTATGTGATTTCAACCTTCCTCTACATCTCTACACTGAGAGACAGAGCTAGAGCTAGAGGTGAGACAATATGTTATTATATAAACACCATAACCTGTGTCCATTATACTGATTCTCATATACAGAGAGACAATCTAACCACGTTAGATCGCCATGGTAACTCAAGAGGTTAGAGTGATGGACTTCCATATAGTTTATTTTAGATTTTTTTTGTTTTGGGTGTGAGAACAAACCATGTAAAAATGTAAACATGTAAACTAAAGTCTTTAACCACATGAACCCTGGTGTCTCTGTTCTGGCCATGTCACAATAGGCAAACATTCAATGAAAATAGCCAATCTACGAGCTCACAACACATCGGTAATATCACTGAGCTTGTAGATCAGCTATTTTCGGTGAAGATATTTGGTATAGAGGGGGAAAAGGATGGGACCAAGTAGAGAGTTCATGTGGTTAAAGTTCATGTCTGTAAATATGGAAACATTCATCAATATTAATAAACTAAAATCTTCTTTATTCTTCTACTCATTGCATAATGTAAATTGTTTTCTAATAAAGATTTCTGAATTAAAAAACTTCCTGCTTCTGTCTATCAAAGACATTTGTTATATGTATATAACAATTATATTATATTATAATTAAACCTCACACAAAACTATGCCTAACCTAGCCCTGATACATGACTGTCAAATTCATAACTCATGGATGAACTTAGGGCCCTCAGAAGAAAATGGCCAGCGATCGGATTGAAATGCTTTTTATTGAACAATATGGAAAATATGGGTACTTGAAGGCCCGTACATAATTGTAACATCCGTGGCCATGGGGTATATTTGAAATCGGAACGTTTATGTAGTTGTACGGGACAAAAGGGGAGAAAGTGCAAACACTATGTTGAAGTCCATGACGGTCGACCAGATGGTATCCTCTTCTTGCCTCTGATTGGCCTGCCCTTCGGCCAGAAAGGGACAGACCCCCCCCCCCCCCCCCCCAACTCAAACAATGACGCTCACAGACACATACAGCGCGACTAGCTAATAGCATATGCTACGCGTGCGTGGCTACTGGCTTCAAGTTAAAGATATACGGAACGACAGTGGTAAATTGGTATATTTCAAGAGAGAGAGAGAGAAGAAAACACTTCATGATGATTTGTGGAAACATCATCCAGGTAAAACTCCTAAAAGTAAAAATCGGCTATCGTGATAGCGGCTATCATGTTTCCATGACGTCAATATTCATAACAATACACAGCTGGCCAGAGAGTGTCGGTGTTCTGTCCAGGTTTTGTCTCTGACTCACTGTATTTGTTAGTGCTTTATTTTGTAATGAAAGTTAGAGAACTGGCGCTGGAAGGAACGGGGTGATCTGATATTGTTTAATGTTAAATTGTTTACAAACATATCCCAAACTGCCAGCAGATGGCGTCAGTTAACCACCTGTTTTAAAAGGGCTGCCAATAAAATACAGAATGCCGTGCCTATGTACAAATTCAATTAAATAGTACTAAACTTATTTTGATCCGCATTTCACTGTTGTCTCTACCACAGTAAGCTACATAGACAGACAAGCACTGCTTCTGAAATGTGGTTATAGCATCAAAATAAGTTTAACCATTAACTTTGGCTATTTGAAAATTACTAATCTGTCTCCATGGGGGCCAGTAGTGCTGTAGTCCCCTTTTTTTTGTAGGTTTTATTACTATTCTTCCTCCGGTTTTCGCATATTTTGCATTATTAGCCTATGCAGTCTGCTCGGGAGACGTGAGCAGAAGAATGAGGGAATAATAGGAACTGGCACTGAGAGCAACATTGCAGTGGTCACAACCAAACTGGTGAGTGTGTTTGCTACTCGGTTTTCCCCTAATCTGGATGCGAATACACTGCGGGATTATTTATCAGTGAAACTGGGTAATACATCTGTGACGTATCGTAAAATCGAGTCGCCCCACAGCCGATTCGGCTCATTTCACGTTACTACTGAATGTAAAAATGTTGAGGACATGTTTGACCCCAAACTGTGGCCCGCGGGGACTTATGTAAGCCGCTATTATGAGGCTCGTGGGCCCAAGGCTACTGGCAGCGGGGGGGGGAGTGAGCTGAAGTGTCTAGCTACACCTGTAGCTTTGCTTGTGAGCCAGTCTGAGACTGCATAGTATCTGTGAGGAACATGAACTTAACTCTCTATGAACACGAACATCTCAGTTGTATCTTACAATGCGCGAGGGCTGCGTGTTGGCCACAGTGAATCTGATAAATCACGCCGTATTGTTGTGGACAGACTGTTAGATGGATGTGACATTTTGTGTGTTCAGGAGACCTTCCTGGCTAAACAAGACCTGGAAGGCCTTAACTCCATCCATAAGGACTTTCACGGGGCGGGGGAATCCACCACCGACCTGTGTACTAAAGTGGTACGAGGGAGGATACCAGGGGGAGTTGCCACGCTGTGGAATAAAAAATATGACCAGTTGGTTAATGTGATTAGATTAGGCGTTGACTGGGCAATTGGAATTGAACTGTGTTGTAGTGACAAAAAGCTAATTATTTTGAATGTGTATACACCATATGAATGTTATCAGAATGAAGATGATTATCTTAGCAGAATGGCATTTATTATGTCTTTCATACAGGATAATCCTTCCACCTGCATATATGTTGTTGGTGACATGAATTCTGATGTGTCTGATGCTAACTCCTTATTTGGTAAGCATTTAATGCAATTTTGTGTAGACAGTGGTTTGATTTTGTCTAGCAAAGTACTTTTGCCTGAGAAGAGCTATACTTATATTAGCGAGGCTTGGCACACTACTTCCTGGCTTGATCATTGTCTCTGTACAATAGACGCACATGACTGTATTGATAAAATGGAGATTATCTATGATATGGCTACCTCTGACCACATACCATTTTGTGTGGTGGTAAATACAGGCAATTTACCGGTGCTGTTGCCTGTGGAGAACAGCTTAAGTGCAGGTAAAATTGACTGGGCTAAACTGACCAAGAGAGATCTTGATAAATATGTGAAAAGTTCTGATGCCTTGCTAGGTAATATTAAGGTGCCAAAAGATGCTCTATTGTGTCGCGACATGAACTGCACTTACTGCAGGAATGTCCAACACTGTAATGAGTTATCTACCCTGTATGAGTCTATTGTGGAGTCACTCTGTATTTCTAGCAGGCCTTTCCTCAAACATAGGCTAAAAGCATGTAATGCCAAGCCAGGGTGGAATGTTCACGTCCAAGAGCTTCATGCAGAGGCTAGAATGGCTTTTAAAAGATGGGCTGAGGCTGGCAAAAGCAGACATGGCCCTCTGTTTGAGCATAAAAAAGACACTAATGCTAATTTTAAATATGCCCTTAGGTTTATTAAAAGAAATGAGAACATAATGAGGTCAGATTCACTGGCAAAGAAGCTACAAAAGCATAATGTGAATGATTTCTGGAAGGAAATTAAAATGATAAATAATTGTAAAACATCTCTTCCATCAAATATAGATGGAGTGAGTGGTTCTGATGAAATTTCACAGCTATGGCAGAAACAATATTCTGAGCTGTTCAACTGTGTAAAAAGTAATCTTGTTGTAGTGGAAAATGTAGATTTTAATGATGAGGTGATTGTTACTCCTGCCGAAATTCATGAAGCAGTTTTGAAGCTAGGAGATAATAAGGCCTGTGGTCTGGATGAGATAACAGCGGAACATCTAAAACTAGCCAGTAAGAAACTGTGCCCTTTGGTTGCTATGTGTTTTACAGGTTTTTTTGTTCATGGGTTTTTACCTGTTTCCATGCTCTCTGTCGTATTAGTGCCGGTCATTAAAGACAAAGTGGGTAAACTAAACAGCTCCGATAACTATAGGCCAATAGCATTGGCCAGCGTTTTATCCAAAGTGCTAGAGACAATTCTACTGAGTAGACTTGAGAGGTTGATCCTGTCAGCGGATAACCAATTTGGATTCAAACGAAAACACGGCACTGATTTGTGTATTTTTGCACTTAAAGAGCTTTTAGATAAATATAGTAGGCAGAATTCTACTATGTTTGTTTCTTTTATTGATGCCTCTAGGGCCTTCGACCGCATTAATCATGAAAAGTTATTCTTAAAACTGACACAGAGAGGGGTCCCTAGTTTCCTAGTCAGAATCTTGGTGTTCTGGTATGCTCACCAGACAATGAGGGTAAAATGGGGGAAGTCAATATCTGCTCATTTTCATGTGACCAATGGTGTCCGTCAAGGAGGAATAATTTCTCCATTCCTTTTTAATGTTTATATGAATGATTTATCATTGATGTTAAATGCATGTGGGACAGGGTGTAGAGTTGGTGACTCGTTAATTAATCACCTGATGTATGCAGATGATTTGGTCATCTTTAGTCCATATAGTGCTGGGCTACAACAGCTCCTGAGGATATGCTCACAGTATGGCTTTGATTTTAATATAAAATACAACGCTAAAAAGAGTAAGGTCATGATTGTCCGAAGTAGGGAAGACAGACTATCTACCTTTCCTGACTTCTACCTGGCTGGCACTGCCCTTAGTGTGTGCAGTGAGATTACTTATTTGGGACATATTATCTCCAATGACCTAACAGATGACAAAGACATCTATAGGCAGCGGCGTAAGCTGTATGCCCAAGCAAACATGCTGTGCCGCAAATTTAGCATGTGCTCAGTACCTGTGAAGATCTCACTGTTTAGATCCTTCTGTACACCACTGTATACTGCCCACCTTTGGAGTCGCTTCAGGCAAGGCAGCTTCAGGCGCCTTACAGTGGCCTATAATGACTGCATGAGGCTGCTGCTGAGAGCTCCAAGAAGCTCCAGTGCAAGCCAGATGTTTGTTAGTGTTGGGGTACCCACCTGTGCTGCTGTGCTACGCAACCTTATGTATAGGTTTATGTGTAGAGTATCGGAGTCAGTAAATGACATAATCGCTGTCATAACAGACCCCACACGAAGCTCTGTCAGGTTCACCTCTAGACTGTGGAACCATTGGCGCACATGTCTGTATGTCAGAAACTGAACAATGTGAGCTATTTGCATTATTTTTATTTATTTTATTTTATTTTCTGTTTTTATTGTGTGGTGTTGTTTTCTTGTGATATGGATCCTCCTGGGTCTGAAATAAAGATTGAATTGAATTGAATTTGGACCAATATCTAAATTTAGATATGAAGTCGACTAACCACATATTGTCGCTATGGTGACAAGATGTATAAGCTTAATTAAGAATACTTACAATCCATCTGTGTTGTCTAGAAAGATGAATCAAAAATAATTTGCAGAGATATATTACATTGCAATATCCACAATCCCTCAGCACTCAGCTGTTAATTGCATGTTTTTCTTTGTCTCAAGTTCAATCTATTCTGTTTCTATGGCTTATTGTGTATATTGCATTTGGCTGATCGGATATTGCATTCCTTGGCCCCTCTTTCTTTCTTTCTTTCTTTCTTTCTTTCTCTAGATATGAAGATGGCATATTCATATTCCTCAAGTGTCCTAATTTCAGTTCTGATTCTGCTCTGCTACACTGGAGGTAAATTACACTGCAGTTAAGCTACATTTTATTTAATGGAAAATTGCATAGGCTTTAAATGAAATTGACATTGAAAGAGAGGACAATGTTTTTTTGTTTTTTTTTATTTACATTTTTTAGAATTCTGGTCAATCAACTGTAGGAGCTGTATGTGTACAATCCTGGGTCTATCAAGGAGAGATGTGCGTAGGTAGCACTTCCGAATGCTACCTGCACACATTGCCACTCACATAGGCTTAATCTTGTCCTGGGGGATGTAGCATGCACATCAAAAGATGCAGAATGTTTTTTCACTACTCTCAATTCACTTCTTGTCTTGTCTTTTCTCTTCTCAGGGAAATGCCTGATAGTAAAAACGTCTGTTGGAGATGCTACTGTTCTTCCATGTGAGATTGATCCCAACATTTATCCCAACATTAACCTTACTAGAATGACCTTAGAGTGGAACAGAACCGACCTACCACAAGATCAGTATGTTCATTTCCAGAGAAAATCGAAGGAACATGATGATGGTAAGAATTCTTCCTACGTGGGAAGAACATCTGTATTCATGGATGAATTCAAGAAAGGCAACGTGTCCCTCAAACTCTCCAGAGTGAAATCATCTGATGAAGGAAACTATACGTGCTCCCTTCCTGAATTCAACAAGAACTTCACTGTTCAACTCATAGTTGGTAAGGCAATTGTACTGAGAAATTATAATTGTGACACACACACACACACACACACACACACACACACACACACACACACACACACACACACACACACACACACACACACACACTCCCCATAGACCAAAGAAGAACCTCTGCTCCAATTATTGCTTAATATATTTTTATTTTTTGCTACTCCTACATATTTTGTCCGAACCCTTAAGCAAATCAGTTCACATTAACTCTGTACATAATGTGATCAAGATGTATGTGTCAGAGCTTTCATATTCCAATTTGCTACGATTGGCATCCAAAGTTGGCGGGAGGGGCCCGTTTTGCAAAAAAATGCCACAAGTCATGTCCCAGTTGGCCAAGGAAGATCTGCCACCCCAAATGTTTCAAATCAGCCTCATGGTGGCGATATAACAGGTCGCACAGCCCTGGGTAGGCAACCCGACTCAGAGGAGTGCCCTTTTTCTAGTTATTTGTTTAGATCATTTTATTTTTATATACATACGCAGATTACGCACAAATAGTTAGGTACCAAATGGACCCTTATGTCTCTGTAACTCAGAGAGTGTACAAATGGAACCAAATGGACCCATAACTCTCAGAGTTGAATTAACACTAATGATTGATTAGTGATGAGCGGGCTGACCCGTAACCCGTGGGTCCCGCAGGTCAACCCGCGGCGCGGGTGGTCGAGTCAGGATTTCCGAGGCAATTATGCGGGCTGCGGGTGAGCGGGTCAGCCGCTCTCTCACGCAAAAAAAAACTATTTTGAACAACATGCTTGTTTATTTTAGCCCATGACAATGTTGTGCCACTGTAGACATTTAAAGCGACGTTAGGTACTTAAAAGAGCGCTATATAAATCTGAGCTATTATGAATGTGATTACCTTTTTTTCCCCACCGTGGGTCGCGGGGCGGTTGAGCCATAGATTTATATATGGGTTCGCGGGACGGGTTGAGGCGCACATCAGTACTAATGATCCTGTCTCTAACAGAAATTCCACTGAGGTTAAGTGCATGCATCTAAATTAATTAAACTGTGGTTTGTCATCCACAGTACCTCGTCAGATCACTGCAGTGGATGGTGAAGATGTGGTTCTGCCATGTAAACCAGACTTCACAGTCCCAGTTAGTGCAACAGTGAAATGGACCAGGAAAGACCTGACACCTCAGAATGTCCATGTCATCAAGAATGGCCAGGAAGTGTCTGTAGAGCAGAACCCTGTCTATAAAAACAGGACCTCTGCGTTTGTAGAAGAATTTGGAGTCGGCAACGTTTCCCTGAGAATCTCTGGAGTGAAGCTCTCTGATGGAGGCGTTTACACATGTTCCATTACATCAGGGAAGGTGGAGGAATGTGTTGTTCAGCTCATTGTGGGTAAGTGCATTTGTTAACCATGTGGTGTTATGAATTACTTGAGATGAACACAAGTAATTAAATCGAATTGATCAGAAAACGAATCTGCACACATTTAAGTATACTCCCAACAAGTACTGTCTTTTCATATCTTTTCATACTGGTTCAACATGGTTCCCTCATGACATTCAGTAGAGTGGTTTGAATTATCCTATTATTTAAAGAATATAACAGAGGAGAGTGTCGGGTGGTGCAGGAGTGTAAAGAAAAGGCAGAGTAGACGTTAAAATGGCCCCAGAAGAGTTTTAAAGGGAAAAATGGATTAAAGAGTTATACGTTTTAGAATATGTTGTGTTGGTTTAATTCTGGTATTTTCTGTTTATTCAGGTGAGCGCAGCTCAGACAGTGATTCTGGAGAAGGTACTGTAGGTAACCATGCTTTTATTCAATTACCATACCTATATTGAATCAGACATAGCTTAACACATCAAGTTAAAGCTGTACTATGTAACCTTTTAATAACTACATAGCATATCATTTCCCACACAAATAAAAAGTATTTTAAGCAACAAAAAAAAAGACTGTAGACTGGGAGGGGGTCGCTGCTATTGGCTTTACTTTATTACGGTGTCTGGTTCAACTTGTGCTCATCTAGGCATAACGTATTGTCACATATGGGTTGGAAAGGGAAGTTTTGTTTTATTGACTGTTTGTTTCTTTGTTTTCTTATTGATTGCTGAATCGTTTTACATACAATGAATGCATTTTAACACTTGCATTTACACAATAGAAAACAAGGCCTGTTGCAAAGCAATTAAACAAATAAACTAAACCTATCCTTGCTTTTAAACCTCTACCTAACCTAACCAACAGAAAATACAAATATAGAATAGAAATCTAATCTTATCTAACTACTCTAATCTAAATGACATCAAACAGGGTTCACAAGAACGGAGTGTTGCATGTTCGTCCTTGATGACCATTGACTTCACGATGTCTTGTGGGTGCGGAGATGGCTGATGAGGCCGATCCTCGCACAAAATGTCCGGTTGCAGTGAGGGCATGTGATGGCTGAAGGATGGCTGGGTGAGAGGGAGGAACTGGCTCTGGTTTTGCGGAGCTGTCGCTTCAGTTCAGCTTCATGGATACCAACGGAGATGACTTAAATAGTTCAGTTTCGGTTTTGGTTTTGGTTGTTTTGGTTTCGGACCATGACGGAGGCGCGCAGTCTCAGGCGAGCTGGAGCCACCGAGGGCCACCGAGGGAGCTAAAGCGACCGAGTTGCCGTCCGGAGCGGTGCGACGCTCGCCTGAGCCTACTCAGCGCCGTTGGAGTTATGTACCGATAGGGACAGAATCGTAAATATTGTTGTGGGGACTGCTCCGCCTCCAAAGTAGGTCAGTAGCTCCTGATTACGCCCAATGAATGTCTGACAAATCGCGGGTAGGTCCGTGTATCGCCTACTCCTCACCTACTCGCCCCATTCAATGGTCTGATAAAACGTGATAATCTCCCATTCAATGCATTGATAGCATTCGAAGCCGGTGGCTTTTGAGACTTTTAGCACTTTTAGCAACCAACGTTACAGACCAAAGAAACTTGAGGACCATCTCCATGGGCAGTGTCTAACACACTGCCAAATTACAGAGCTGGTGACAGCTCTTAAATAGGAGGCCGCCTTCTGTGATAGGTTCAGCTGGTCTGAAGGTGCCTAACCAATCGGTGGCAGAGAGGTTTCCTCCAAAGCAGGATCTGAACTGGATGAATGTATGTCAGTGCAATGCAACAGTGAATAATAAAATAGATAGATCCCTTACATATAAACACTGATGCCCCCACCGGAAGGATGTAGGGCCACCATCATACTCCTCCCATTCAACATTTCCTACTGACAGTCTCCATCCCAGCCCATAGGAGTACGTACAGCGACATATATCAGCCTCCCTGCCTGGTGTCCCTCCCCTGAACACGGGCAGTTATGCATTTAAGACACTCAGTGTCTTAAATGCAACACTCTGTGGTGGTGGACAGGTCATTTACCCTTGCACCACCCGAGCACCAGGAAAAAAAAGGAAATGCCTGAAATGTTGAAATGTTGTGTTAGTACACAATTTTTCTTCTCCTGTTCGTATTCGTCATAACATGAGTTGTGACTAATATAGCTTGTGAAGGCCATATACAACCATGAGCCACGGTTGTTGCTAGGAATATTCATTGATCAGATAAGATTACTGAGTAAAAAACAAATCTGATGTGATGTGCACACATTTAAGTATACTCCAACAATCACTTTACCTTTTCATACTGGTTCAACATTGGTTTAAATGATCCTATTATTTAAATAATATAACAGAGGAGAGTGTCGGGTGGTGCAGGAGTATAAAGGCAGAAAAGGCAGAGTAGACGTAAAAATGGCCCAGAAGTTTTAAAGTGAAAGAAGCTAAGAAGTTGTCTCAAAAATGCATTAAGAGTTATACGTTTTAGAATTTGTTGTGTTGGTTTAATTCTGGTATTTTCTTAATTCAGGTGAGCGTGGCACATACAGTGATTCTGGAGAAGGTAGGTAACCATGCTGTTATTCACTTCTACCTACATTGAATCAGACATAGCTTAACACATCGAGTTAAAGCTGTACTATGTAACTTTTTAATAACTATATAACATCATGTCCCACACAAAAGCATTTTAAGCAAAAAAAAAAAAATCCTGATTGTAGACTGAGGGGGGTCGCTGCTATTGCCTTAACTGTATCACGGTGTCTGGTTCAACATGGTGCCGGTGGGGTCTGGTGTTCAGAACACAGAGGGGATTGGTGGCAATATGTATTGGCATTTGTCTGGCTGAAGTTTTTTTGGACACGCCAGCCAGAAAAGGTTTGGACCTCGCTTGGACTATTTTGAAGCATGTGACTGAACCTCTGTTCTTCCTCCCTTCCCTCCTCTTCATCATTTTCATTATGTCTGTGTAATGTTTTTTCCAGGTGGACATTTTCCCTGTTGGGGTCATCTTATCCCCATCATTTTCATCAGTGGTCTGGTCTGAAATTCCATCTATCGATGAGTACAGGTACAGTTTGTTTCATGTTTGAATTTCTGCTGTCAATTTACCTCAGTGCCATTTTAAATCAATCAATCACCACATTATTCTCCCCACATTATAGTTAACGGTTGAGTTTTGCTACAGTTCACTCTTCTTATCCCCCCCCCCCCCCCCCCCCATCTTCTTCATAGTCCAGCCCAATGAATGACGACTTCTCTGAGGTCTGAAGTTCATGGTATCTACTCCACCTTCCTGCTGCATTGGTCTGTCTCTCTGATCCAATGAAGCTAATAGGGATGAGAGCCCTCACCGCCCTCATCGTTATGGTAATAGTTGGGCAGGCAGCAGAGCAGCACATGTGTCATACTACAGACCTCCTCCCCCCACCCCCACAGGCAGAAAATTAGGAATGTTTCTATGCACTAGCATTGTGGCCACTATTGAGTGTATAAAACAACTTTGGAGAGTGCATCCAAGTTCTGCATTTACAATGTAAATGTAACTAAGCTGTTTAAGTTGTTGCTGTGTTCCTGTGTTGTGATGTTGATGAGACGAGAGCTAAAAACTTTATCCTTAATGTGGAGGGTTGATAAAATCCTTTGATGCAACTTTAGATTAGAGTAGAGAAGCCTTAAGAGACATTTCAGCTGTGGAGAATTAGCGCAAATGAACAGCAGCTTGTTAATTCTGTCTTTTATGGCTGTATTATTTCTATTCGTTTTGGAATGTTTCTGTAAATCAAGTTGTCAAGACTAGTTAGTTTACTGCACTTTATGTTAACCTCATAGCTGCTACTTTTTGCACCTCGGCTGTATGTTGGTATTTTGGAAGATGTTTGAATGTATGAATAAGTATATGGCCTGTTTTTACCTAGTACATTTAGATTATTGGTCTTTTCTTTGTACATTTCAGTATTCAAGGCAAGCTTGTCAGTGCAATGTTTGATTTCAAATACTAAAAGGCAAACAGAATGTAATTTGTGTTCCAATGTTCAATACCAAGACGGTATTAAATCATTAATCACAATTATTTGTATGACAATTAATCGTCAACTAAAAGTTAAAGGGTCTACACCATGAATTTTAACTTTTTCTTCATTTTTGTGTGTTTTTGGTCTCCCCCACCTCTCTTCTGTTCCAACAAATACCCGACTTCGAGCATGCAGGCTTTCATAGGCTATCTGTGGTTTTTATGTAAATTGGTCTGAAAACAGTCCGTCAGATTTGTTCCCCCACCCTACGTCACGTCTGGGAACAATTCCTCCCGTTTTTCAGTTCTAACCAAAAAAAAAAAAATCAAAAAAAAAAATATTTTTTTTTTTTTCATTTTTAATTTTTTTTTTTTTTTTTCTTATTTTTTTTTTTTACTTTTTCCACACAGAACCAGGACATAACATGCATACAAACTGTCTCAATAGCGCCCCGTGCCAAACAGGACAATGTGGTATTGCAGGTGAAAGTGCTTTATAAGCCAGAGAGAAGTTAGTTGGAATGAGTATATCTGAGGCTTGATTTAGGCTCAAACCTTTTGAAAAACGTTTGAGGGACATAAACAATATGATATTAAATATTATTATTATTTTTTAAATTCATGGTGTAGCTCCTTTAATGATTTTGACAGCCCTAGTTATTATATCTACTGCTTTTTAACTGCCTCAACCCTGCCTTAACCTATTGAGACCTGCATGAGACAGATTACACTGTCAGTATAAATCAGTATAACGTTTTCGTCAACCACCCCCAAAATGATATGTATTTGGCCATGGACCCCCCATCTGAAAATGTTTTGTGCCAATGACCCCCAGAATAGAGGGGGGGGGGGTGTGTGTGTGTGTGTGTGTGTGTGTGTGTGTGTGTGTGTGTGTGTGTGTGTGTGTGTGTGTGTGTGTGTGTGTGTGTGTGTGTGTGTGTGTGTGTGTGTGTGTGTGTGTGTGTGTGTGTGTGTGTGTGTTTAAACATGTCAAGATTTTGCAAAAGTAAAAAAAAAAAATCACATGAAAAAATAGCAGATGTGAGCTTGCAACAGGGGGTCTATATATATATATATATATATATGTGTGTGTGTGTGCAAAAAAACACTTGAAGCTTTTTTATTTTAGTAAGTCAAACCAGGGGTCTTCAACAGGGGGTCTAGGACCCTTAGGGGGTTCTCAGAGTTGGTAGAGGGGGGCCGCCAAATCTTTGTGTGATAGGATCATGTTTTTTTACATTAACCACTTGAACCCTAGCATCCCTAGTGGAACATTAGCCAAAAATAGCAGATCTACTTGTAGATCTGCTATTTTTGGCAAAGAGGTTTGGTGTAGAGGGGGAAAAAAGAGCAGACTAAATAAGTTTTGACGGTTCAAGTGGTTAATGTCTGAAAATACACATTAATCCAACATATACTGATGATAGTGCTGTCAGGGTCTATGAAACTGTAAGAAATCTATGAAAAAGTTTAATCTGCAACACAATTTTATACAATATGTATTGGGGGTCCCTGCTTCATCTCTCTCTCTCAGTTAAGGGGTCCTTGGCCGGAAAACGTTGACCCCTGGGTTAAACCATTCAGCTACCATGCACCTTATGATTATGCACCTTATGTACTGTATACATCACACTACCATAGATATTTGATCTTTCTTTCCACCGTATGACAGGGTAAATAAATATCTATGGACAGATAATAGATTTCGGCCCCCTATTCACAATAATATGAAATGTATATTAAGACTATTGGTGATTTTCCAAAGGGTGTTCTAAATGAGCTCACACTTCAAGGAAACTCAGCAGTGGACCACTTCCTTCAGTACAGCCCCCTTGCCACCCCAACAGTGGTAGGAGGAGACAACAGTCAGTCACTGTCATAACAGTGTGTCAGTCAGTGAGCAGTAACACAGCATGGAGCAAACATCACTCTACCTTCTAATCTGTGAGTACAAACACAATAGAACAATTATTGTATTAACTTATTTCATGGTGAGTGTGTTCAAGGTTCAAGGTCTTTATTAGTGTCCCAGAAGGGCAATTAGGTTTACAGCCAGAATAGTGGTTTAAAACATACAGACAGTACAGAACAGGACAACAACAGACATGAAACACCATAGCATAAAACATAAGTCTGGGCGCATCTAGTGCAAGAGATAAAATAAAAGGCTACATCCAGAAATATAAAGTGCCGGCATAAAGTGCTTGACTACCTTTATGGAGTGAAGTTTGAAATGCCACAGGCTAATTGTTCACGTTTGTCGTGAGGACGACTGTTTTTGGTGGGGGGAGAGTGTAGTGCCTCTAGATACAGTACAGTGGTCTCATATAGCAATAGATACAGTACAGTGGTGTAGATACAGTACAGTGGTATATATATATATATATAGTACAGTGGTCTCATACAGCTATAGATCCAGTACAGTGGTCTCATACAGCTATAGATACAGTAAAGTGGTCTCCTTTTTACATTAGGCGGAAATTACATATTTGTACTGCATGCAAATACCTTCATGGTTCTTGCCTAAAACTGCATGAGATTGGCATAACTTTGACATGTCTGTACAGGGGAGGCTTGTAGGTATCCATGTAACCATTTACATATATTGAGGTGACAGCTCAAGGGACCATTTGGAAAATGGTGATGGCCGTTTTTTCCTTGCCAAAATGTTGTCTTAACTTTGAATCATTAGGTATTTAGCCCCCTTCCCGACAAGGTAGCATGACAAGGTTGGTCTCATTGGAAGCCCGAGGTTGTCTGGAATCAAATGGTATCTCTATCTTTGGGCTGCGTCTAAATTTGAGCGTTCCACAGTGTCCGAAAGACAGTCTCGCCGGCGTTCCAGCCAGCCATCCCGCAGGTCTCATAGGGGTAATAAAACATTTAAAAAAAATCACACCCTGTGTGAAGGTAGCGGCGCCTTTGATACATTATGTCATCGATATGTTTATAATGTGTTTATAGCCATGTGTCACGTGAAGCTTGACCAATCACTTTGTTGACGGGTCTGACCAATCAGAACGTTGACGCAAAAGCCAGGTATAGAGCAGGCCGCTCTATACTATGTATAGAGCGGCGCCAGCGCCGCTAAAAACACACTTGGGACCACTTCTTTTCTTGGGATCATCAAAATCCCTATATTAGAGGTCCTATGGATGCCAAAAATCAAAACTAGAACAAAAAAATAAACAGCTGCGTGTATAGTACTCTGAAGATGCACATGAGCAAATGACATCCACAAGGATTGATACAGGGGAATGGAAACACTTAAGTTGTATGTGGCCAATCTAAATGCAACTCTTAATTTCAACAGATGGATTCACACAGGAGAGAAATCTCTTGAACACGAATGCTTTTTCTTGAACGAAAAAACATTTTAAAATAATAAATACCTCCTACTGTAGCCTATATAACAAAATAAATTAGGCAATTAAACAGGCTCACTTGATTACTTTATTTCTCTTCCCTGCGGGATTTGACGAAGTGGGATTTGAGGAAGCAAAGTGCATTGATTGATTTGTCGCTCAGTCTGTTTCTCAGTTTGGTAATAAAAATCCCACACACTGAAAAGGCTCGCTCAGCTTCCACTGATGTTGGCTGAATGGTCCCAAGAGCCAAGTAGAGGCGTTGGAGATTTTCAGGCCGAACTTTGGTTGCTTCGAAGAGCGCAAATTCCTTCGAAAGGATTTTCTGCAGGTCATTCCCAGTCTTTTCCTCAAAGTCTGGGCCTTTCATGCACGCATCTATTTCTTTCTGCAGGTGGGCTTGTAGGCTCACGGTAGTCTGACTCTGCTCTTCTGATTGCGTTCCTCATCAGGTGGTTGGGGTTCTGCTGTGTCACCTGTTACAAACAGGCGCTCGCAGAGACTGAGTGCTGTCTTCACCAGAGTATTTTTGGAGGGCATAGCGAACAGCACGTCTCCTGTAGTCACAATGACTGGGTTTTGCAGGTACCTAAACAAATAATGTGTAGGTTAAATATAGCCTGGCTTTCATGTAAAGGAATAATAGGCTATAATAATAATAATAATAATAATAATAATTAGCCTAGTATTACATTATGAAAGCCCATATATGGGCTTTTATAATGTAAAGTAATAATAGGCTATAGTAATAATAATAATAATAACCTGTACAAAGACACGATGTTGTTCAGTCTCCTGTCCCCGAATCGGGTCCTGATGGCCTCCGTCATCTCCTGAGAGATGTAACTGTCCTGCTTCTCCAGCTCGGAAAGGATAAACTTGAAAATGGCATCTGCCTTCAGAAGATTTGCTCCTCTATCGCACATTTTTTTTACTCCCATCTTCAAGGGTTTAACGCAATTTGCTAATTCCTGAAGGCTGGTTAACTCATCATCTGTGACGATCAGCGCTGGCTGGACGTCAATCAGTGCTTTGGAAACGGGGCGATGCAGCATAATGTAACGGTCCACCATGTCACTCATACTGTCCCACCTTGTGCGACAGTCTAGATGGAGCTTCAATTCTTTTCCCAAATCTTCTTTGACGTAAGCCTGTAGTATCTCGTTGGAACGAGGAGACCTTCGGAAATGTCTGGCAATCTTTCGAACCTGGGTGGGATAGTTGTAGACTACTATTAATAGGTGAAAATAGCTAAAAATTCATTACATTAATATGGGTCTATTATAGGCTGACGTGAGTGAGACAATAATAAAACATGTTTGGTGCGGTGTGTAACAACGTTTAATAGTTAAAAATAATCACCTTGTCCACAGAGCTCTGTAAATTCACTCTGGATAGACGCTGCTCCTCCACATTTTCTTCAGAGCCGGCCTCTTCATCATCATCACTCGTATCATCATTTGCATCCTGGGCCGTTTTTTTGGAGTAGAGTATATCCATAACGGCCAGGTGGATGGCGTGGCAATAGCACAGCTGGTGTTCAGGGAGGACCAGTTTTCCATACTTCACCATCACAGAGGCTCCGTCGGTGGTGGCACACACGATGTGGTCATCCATGTTAAGGGAATAGATTGCAAGTTTATCATTCATAAGCTCAACCACTCTCTCGGACGTCATGCTTCCCTCAATCCGGAAAACCCCCAGGTTCCAATGGTCGTCCTCAGTGTGCAGGTTAATGTTCATAAATCACTTGTTTTGTAGGGAGGTATATTCATCCATTGTAAGCGAGAAACAAACACCCGTGTTGCGTATCATCATTTTAAAGGCATCGACCAGATGGCTCTGTTGCTCCGCCGCAAAGTCCTGCACCTTCTTCACTATCAAGTCTGGGTTTGTTGGCAACTTGTGGCCGTCATTCTCCAGGGCATGTCGGAGATATGCACTCTTTGCTATAGCATTGAATGAAAATCCATCCAGCGCGGCAAGCTCGGCCAGAATCGCATTGAGTGGTTTCTTTGCACCGAAGTAGGAGTCGAGTTTCATTTGTTTGCCAGGAGGCCCAGTGGCAGCGTCGCTTGTCTCACGGCTCTCGCCAGCTCCGCTGCCCGACCTGTGGGTGGCCTTGTGTCTAGCCAAACCACTGGTTGACCCTCCACTGCACTTTAATTTTTTTTTGCAGGTATTGCATTTAGCCTCTCTGTCATTCATTTTAGTAAAATCCTTCCACACAGCTGAGCCTGAAGGAGCCGCCATGCTCGCACGGTTGGCGAGGATATTGTGGTGGTAGGCAGCCTAATTGCCAATTGTTTCCGCACTGTATCTGTCCGCAGCCTTTCTACAATTAGTAGTAATTTCTAACAAGAAAAAAAAAAAATCCTGGGAACCGACGTCGGTTCCCGGGACGGTAAATAACACCAGGATTCCCGCATCCCGGGATTCCTGGTGTTAAACCCTAATAGCTATGCTGTTTTGTCTTTTTTTACATTTTCGAATTTGGGTAGGAGTTGTTTAGGAAAGGGTTAAAAATTAACCCCATGGGGCATTTTGTCAGCCTGTTACCTGGCAGAATCTTAAAATACGCCCTTCAAGGATTAAGAAAAAACAGTTGTCAAGGAAAAATCCATCTAAGAATTTAGTAAAAAAGAGAAGTAATAGCTGTGATACGACCATTTTCTGCTATTTATGTGCAGTTTTTGCCCCGAAACAGAGTCAAGATGTGCTTGAATCTTAATAATAACATTTTTTATGAATTCCTTGGGTCCTAATTGTATGGAAACGTGTTCATTTGTCCCTGTAGGTTGTTTATTTGAATAGCTATGCTGTTTTGTCTTTTTTTACATTTTCGAATTTGGGTAGGAGTTGTGTAAGAAAGGGTTAAAAATGAACCCCATGGGACATTTTTTCAGCCTGTTACCTGGCAGAATCTTAAAATACACCCTTCAAGGATTACGAAAAAACAGGTGGCGTCAAAAAGTCCACCCTATGCGCGTGGACCCCCCTTTCCATCTAGACTATTTTCCGGGTTGAATGAGGGGGGAGAGGTTCTTTATGGAGCTATATATCCACAATCCTTCAGCACTCGGCTGTTAATTGCATGGGCTGCTTTGTCTCAAGTTCAATATTCTGTTTCCATGGCTTATTGTGCGTATTCGTATTGCATATTGCATATCGGATATTGCATTCCTTGGCCCCCGTATCGCTGCTTGCAGCTACATTTCTTTCTTTCATTATTTATTTTCCTTTCTAGATATGAAGATGGCATATTCACATTCCATCAAGGGTCTCATAATTTCAGTTCTGATTCCGCTCTACTACAATGAAGGTAAATTACACTGCAGTTAAGCTACATTTTATTTCATTGAAAATTGGCATAGGCTTTAAATGAAATTTTCATTGAAAGAGAGGACAATGGGTTATTTTTTTGTTTTTGTTTATTTTTATTTATTTTAGTTGAATTCTGGTCAATCAACTGTAGGAGCTGTGGATGTTTGCTTACACTATGTGTACTAAGCCGGGGTACAGTATATCAAGGAGAGATATGTGTAGGTAGCATTTCCGAATGCTACCGACACACATTGCCACTCACATAGGCTTAATCTTGTCCTGGGGGATGTAGCACGCACATCAGAAGATGCAGAATGTTTATTCACAACTGTCAATTCACTCCATTGGCTCCCAGTTACTGCCCGCACAGTGTACAAAACACTGATGTTGGCCTACAAAGCAACCAAAGGTTAGCCTGGTAAACCTAGCCTGGTAAACCCTCCCTCCGGAAATCTCATTTCCATTTGATTGAAATAAAATACAATTGAGATTTCTGGAGGGAGGGTTTACCAGGCTAACCAAAGGTATGGCACCGCCCATATCTTAAATTATTCTCTTGTCTTCTCTACTCTTCTCAGGGAAATGCCTGATAGTAAAAACATCTGTTGGAGATGATGCTGTTCTTCCATGTGAGATTGATCCCAACATTGATCCCACCATTGACCTTCCTGGAATGACCTTAGAGTGGAACAGAACCGACCTACCACAAGATCAGTATGTTCATTTCCAGAGGAACTTGAAGGAATATGATGATGGTAAGAATTCTTCCTACGTCAGAAGAACATCTGTATTCATGGCTGAATTCAAGAAAGGCAATGTGTCCCTCAAACTCTCCAGAGTGAAATCATCTGATGAAGGAAACTATACGTGCTCCCTTCCTGAATTCAACAAGAACTTCACTGTTCAACTCATAGTTGGTAAGGCAATTGTACTGAGAAATTATAATTGTGGAAAACAGGTTAATTCAAAGTAGTGTTAGTGTATTTTACACTGTTGAAATGGTTTTCATGGATGAGTCTGTCCTCACTTTTGAAATGTCTTTAGATTGCCTGATAGGGGGTGCTCCTTCCATTCCGACATCTCGCCACTCCGACTAGTGGCTTCCGCGTGCGGTTAGGGAATGGTTAGGGTTGGACTTCAGTGCTAAGCCTTTTTTAGAAAGATCACCCTTTCAGAAAAAGGCAGAGCAAGGAATTTTTGCTCTCGCCATCTTACCTTTGAAAGAAAGTATTTTTGGGATCCTGTTACTCTTTAATTTTAAGGTCTTTATGATTTCACATTCTGTTTAACTAAGTCTTTAACCTACATTCTAAATCTTTGCCATAAGTTCTTTTTGGCTGTTTTCCCTTTTCCTAGAGGGGGGGGGGGGGAAGGATTCCCAATTAGGGTTAACCATTTAACCTTTCTTTAAGGTTTAGGTTTTTAGGCATGTTTACAAACTATAAAATAAATTAAAATTGCCAGTGAACTTTGTGAGAAATGTTCACTGGGGACTGTGCATGGCAGGTAAGTCCAGTCATCCTGAGTCCCACTTGGACCGCATACCAAAAAATCATCCATAATCTCATTATAAGAATGGTACAGGATTAGGACTCAATAACAGATTTAAGAAAACAAATATAGTTTTGGACCATGATGGAGGCGCGCCGACTCAGCAGACCTTAAGGCTGAGGAGACGCGCCCGAGCGCCTCCAGGCGCGAGTGCCCGCGTCGACCAGCCGCTGGGCTGCTAGTCGACTCAGCGCCGTCCGAGTTATGTACCGATACGCACAGAATCGTAAATGATGTTTGTGGGGACTGCGTGTACCCCAACTAACCTTCCCAGTGACTGCTGAGGGCAGGATTGTCCAGATTCCTGAGTCTTTTCTATATTAGACCGCATACCAAAAGGTCCTCTTTTAACTGGCTAAGTTTTCACATTTGCAAAAACATATTCCAACTCTCATGTTGATCCTATTTTAAATGGCTAAGTTTTCACATTTGCAAAAACATTTTATTATTATTATTATCATCCTCTCACCTCTGGGTGTGGAGTTCCTGTTTACAGGGAGGGACTTTTGAAGTACTCTCTCCCCTCTGGGTGTGAAATTAACGTTTTCAGTTGCTCTAATTTCTCACCCCCTTCCTCCCTTTGAAGGGCTGAGTGGGCTGTTTTTTAAGGAAGGGAGTGTCTTCACACCTCACACCTGTGGGTGTGAAGTTCTGTTTTACAAGCAAGGACCCTTTAGGTTCAGGGAGGGGTTGAGGGGTGTGAGAATTGAGTTCACCTAGTAATCACACCCCCCTGTTTATACTAAGTGGTCCCCACTCATTGATAACCCCTAATGGTCCTAAAATGTAAGAGTCTCCACTGATTTCACATTCCTAGTCACCCTCTACTACGGTTAAGGTCAGGGTGAAGGTTTGGGTATTCTTTCCTATTTTAACTGGCTAAGTTAAGGCTTTTAAAATCTACAATCCACCAGCCAAGAGGAGAGGTGGTGCTGCTCACTGTGTTCAGTACTCACTGTTCAGTACTCACTACGCAGTACAATATATTGAAAAAATACAATATTTTTTCTCATTGCTTCAGTACAGACTGTTTTCCAGTATTCCCTGTGCCCAGTATTACATCCCTTTGCAGGGCTGCACTGTGCTCCGTACTAACTGTCAGTGCTCACTGATCAGTACTTTTTGCATAGTACTCACTGCTAAGTTCTCACCGTTCAGTACTCCCTGTCAGTACTCCCTGCTTAGTACTCACTGCGGTTCCCTAGGCCCCAATGGTTGTGGTGATCTCCTCCGTGGTTCCAACTCTCATGTTGATCCTATTTTAACTGGCTAAGTTTTCATATTCGCTAGTCACTGTGCTCAGTACTCACTGCTCAGGACTCACTGTTCAGTACTCACTACGCAGTACAATATATTGAAAAAATACAATATTTTTTCTCATTGCTTCAGTACAGACTGTTTTCCAGTATTCCCTGTGCCCAGTATTACATCCCTTTGCAGGGCTGCACTGTGCTCCGTACTAACTGTCAGTGCTCACTGATCAGTACTTTTTGCATAGTACTCACTGCTAAGTTCTCACCGTTCAGTACTCCCTGTCAGTACTCCCTGCTTAGTACTCACTGCGGTTCCCTAGGCCCCAATGGTTGTGGTGATCTCCTCCGTGGTTCCAACTCTCATGTTGATCCTATTTTAACTGGCTAAGTTTTCATATTCGCTAGTCACTGTGCTCAGTACTCACTGCTCAGGACTCACTGTTCAGTACTCACTACGCAGTACAATATATTGAAAAAATACAATATTTTTTCTCATTGCTTCAGTACAGACTGTTTTCCAGTATTCCCTGTGCCCAGTATTACATCCCTTTGCAGGGCTGCACTGTGCTCCGTACTAACTGTCAGTGCTCACTGATCAGTACTTTTTGCATAGTACTCACTGCTAAGTTCTCACCGTTCAGTACTCCCTGTCAGTACTCCCTGCTTAGTACTCACTGCGGTTCCCTAGGCCCCAATGGTTGTGGTGATCTCCTCCGTGGTTCCAACTCTCATGTTGATCCTATTTTAACTGGCTAAGTTTTCATATTCGCTAGTCACTGTGTTCAGTACTCACTGCTCAGGACTCACTGTTCAGTACTCACTACGCAGTACAATATATTGAAAAAATACAATATTTTTTCTCATTGCTTCAGTACAGACTGTTTTCCAGTATTCCCTGTGCCCAGTATTACATCCCTTTGCAGGGCTGCACTGTGCTCCGTACTAACTGTCAGTGCTCACTGATCAGTACTTTTTGCATAGTACTCACTGCTAAGTTCTCACCGTTCAGTACTCCCTGTCAGTACTCCCTGCTTAGTACTCACTGCGGTTCCCTAGGCCCCAATGGTTGTGGTGATCTCCTCCGTGGTTCCAACTCTCATGTTGATCCTATTTTAACTGGCTAAGTTTTCATATTCGCAACGTTTCGAACTCTGTTGTTCTTCGTCAGGCTATTGTGATTCTCCCTGTGAAAATAATTTAATGGTCCTCCTGTATTTATGTACTGGGAGGTGGGTGTGGCTTTATTCTGCTTTAGCCTATTAATTTGTTTGGGGGTGTGGCTGGGTGGCCTTTGTTTTTTCCTTTGTCCAATCAGTGTATCTATGGGTGTGGCTTATTTCCTTCATTTTCACTCTGTGTCTCTGGAGTGTGCATGGCTTGTTCTCTTGTGAGATTGTTTTAAAAATAAGAGAAAAGGAAAGAGAAAAGGATCTTTGTAAACCTTCCTTCAAATGTTTGAGGTACTCGCTGGTTAGGGAATGGTTAGGGTTGGACTTCAGTGCTAAGCCTTTTTTAGAAAGATCACCCTTTCAGAAAAAGGCAGAGCAAGGAATTTTTGCTCTCGCCATCTTACCTTTGAAAGAAAGTATTTTTGGGATCCTGTTACTCTTTAATTTTAAGGTCTTTATGATTTCACATTCTGTTTAACTAAGTCTTTAACCTACATTCTAAATCTTTGCCATAAGTTCTTTTTGGCTGTTTTCCCTTTTCCTAGAGGGGGGGGGGGGGAAGGATTCCCAATTAGGGTTAACCATTTAACCTTTCTTTAAGGTTTAGGTTTTTAGGCATGTTTACAAACTATAAAATAAATTAAAATTGCCAGTGAACTTTGTGAGAAATGTTCACTGGGGACTGTGCATGGCAGGTAAGTCCAGTCATCCTGAGTCCCACTTGGACCGCATACCAAAAAATCATCCATAATCTCATTATAAGAATGGTACAGGATTAGGACTCAATAACAGATTTAAGAAAACAAATATAGTTTTGGACCATGATGGAGGCGCGCCGACTCAGCAGACCTTAAGGCTGAGGAGACGCGCCCGAGCGCCTCCAGGCGCGAGTGCCCGCGTCGACCAGCCGCTGGGCTGCTAGTCGACTCAGCGCCGTCCGAGTTATGTACCGATACGCACAGAATCGTAAATGATGTTTGTGGGGACTGCGTGTACCCCAACTAACCTTCCCAGTGACTGCTGAGGGCAGGATTGTCCAGATTCCTGAGTCTTTTCTATATTAGACCGCATACCAAAAGGTCCTCTTTTAACTGGCTAAGTTTTCACATTTGCAAAAACATATTCCAACTCTCATGTTGATCCTATTTTAAATGGCTAAGTTTTCACATTTGCAAAAACATTTTATTATTATTATTATCATCCTCTCACCTCTGGGTGTGGAGTTCCTGTTTACAGGGAGGGACTTTTGAAGTACTCTCTCCCCTCTGGGTGTGAAATTAACGTTTTCAGTTGCTCTAATTTCTCACCCCCTTCCTCCCTTTGAAGGGCTGAGTGGGCTGTTTTTTAAGGAAGGGAGTGTCTTCACACCTCACACCTGTGGGTGTGAAGTTCTGTTTTACAAGCAAGGACCCTTTAGGTTCAGGGAGGGGTTGAGGGGTGTGAGAATTGAGTTCACCTAGTAATCACACCCCCCTGTTTATACTAAGTGGTCCCCACTCATTGATAACCCCTAATGGTCCTAAAATGTAAGAGTCTCCACTGATTTCACATTCCTAGTCACCCTCTACTACGGTTAAGGTCAGGGTGAAGGTTTGGGTATTCTTTCCTATTTTAACTGGCTAAGTTAAGGCTTTTAAAATCTACAATCCACCAGCCAAGAGGAGAGGTGGTGCTGCTCACTGTGTTCAGTACTCACTGTTCAGTACTCACTACGCAGTACAATATATTGAAAAAATACAATATTTTTTCTCATTGCTTCAGTACAGACTGTTTTCCAGTATTCCCTGTGCCCAGTATTACATCCCTTTGCAGGGCTGCACTGTGCTCCGTACTAACTGTCAGTGCTCACTGATCAGTACTTTTTGCATAGTACTCACTGCTAAGTTCTCACCGTTCAGTACTCCCTGTCAGTACTCCCTGCTTAGTACTCACTGCGGTTCCCTAGGCCCCAATGGTTGTGGTGATCTCCTCCGTGGTTCCAACTCTCATGTTGATCCTATTTTAACTGGCTAAGTTTTCATATTCGCTAGTCACTGTGCTCAGTACTCACTGCTCAGGACTCACTGTTCAGTACTCACTACGCAGTACAATATATTGAAAAAATACAATATTTTTTCTCATTGCTTCAGTACAGACTGTTTTCCAGTATTCCCTGTGCCCAGTATTACATCCCTTTGCAGGGCTGCACTGTGCTCCGTACTAACTGTCAGTGCTCACTGATCAGTACTTTTTGCATAGTACTCACTGCTAAGTTCTCACCGTTCAGTACTCCCTGTCAGTACTCCCTGCTTAGTACTCACTGCGGTTCCCTAGGCCCCAATGGTTGTGGTGATCTCCTCCGTGGTTCCAACTCTCATGTTGATCCTATTTTAACTGGCTAAGTTTTCATATTCGCTAGTCACTGTGCTCAGTACTCACTGCTCAGGACTCACTGTTCAGTACTCACTACGCAGTACAATATATTGAAAAAATACAATATTTTTTCTCATTGCTTCAGTACAGACTGTTTTCCAGTATTCCCTGTGCCCAGTATTACATCCCTTTGCAGGGCTGCACTGTGCTCCGTACTAACTGTCAGTGCTCACTGATCAGTACTTTTTGCATAGTACTCACTGCTAAGTTCTCACCGTTCAGTACTCCCTGTCAGTACTCCCTGCTTAGTACTCACTGCGGTTCCCTAGGCCCCAATGGTTGTGGTGATCTCCTCCGTGGTTCCAACTCTCATGTTGATCCTATTTTAACTGGCTAAGTTTTCATATTCGCTAGTCACTGTGTTCAGTACTCACTGCTCAGGACTCACTGTTCAGTACTCACTACGCAGTACAATATATTGAAAAAATACAATATTTTTTCTCATTGCTTCAGTACAGACTGTTTTCCAGTATTCCCTGTGCCCAGTATTACATCCCTTTGCAGGGCTGCACTGTGCTCCGTACTAACTGTCAGTGCTCACTGATCAGTACTTTTTGCATAGTACTCACTGCTAAGTTCTCACCGTTCAGTACTCCCTGTCAGTACTCCCTGCTTAGTACTCACTGCGGTTCCCTAGGCCCCAATGGTTGTGGTGATCTCCTCCGTGGTTCCAACTCTCATGTTGATCCTATTTTAACTGGCTAAGTTTTCATATTCGCAACGTTTCGAACTCTGTTGTTCTTCGTCAGGCTATTGTGATTCTCCCTGTGAAAATAATTTAATGGTCCTCCTGTATTTATGTACTGGGAGGTGGGTGTGGCTTTATTCTGCTTTAGCCTATTAATTTGTTTGGGGGTGTGGCTGGGTGGCCTTTGTTTTTTCCTTTGTCCAATCAGTGTATCTATGGGTGTGGCTTATTTCCTTCATTTTCACTCTGTGTCTCTGGAGTGTGCATGGCTTGTTCTCTTGTGAGATTGTTTTAAAAATAAGAGAAAAGGAAAGAGAAAAGGATCTTTGTAAACCTTCCTTCAAATGTTTGAGGTACTCGCTGGTTAGGGAATGGTTAGGGTTGGACTTCAGTGCTAAGCCTTTTTTAGAAAGATCACCCTTTCAGAAAAAGGCAGAGCAAGGAATTTTTGCTCTCGCCATCTTACCTTTGAAAGAAAGTATTTTTGGGATCCTGTTACTCTTTAATTTTAAGGTCTTTATGATTTCACATTCTGTTTAACTAAGTCTTTAACCTACATTCTAAATCTTTGCCATAAGTTCTTTTTGGCTGTTTTCCCTTTTCCTAGAGGGGGGGGGGTTATTTTTTTGTTTTTGTTTATTTTTATTTATTTTAGTTGAATTCTGGTCAATCAACTGTAGGAGCTGTGGATGTTTGCTTACACTATGTGTACTAAGCCGGGGTACAGTATATCAAGGAGAGATATGTGTAGGTAGCATTTCCGAATGCTACCGACACACATTGCCACTCACATAGGCTTAATCTTGTCCTGGGGGATGTAGCACGCACATCAGAAGATGCAGAATGTTTATTCACAACTGTCAATTCACTCCATTGGCTCCCAGTTACTGCCCGCACAGTGTACAAAACACTGATGTTGGCCTACAAAGCAACCAAAGGTTAGCCTGGTAAACCTAGCCTGGTAAACCCTCCCTCCGGAAATCTCATTTCCATTTGATTGAAATAAAATACAATTGAGATTTCTGGAGGGAGGGTTTACCAGGCTAACCAAAGGTATGGCACCGCCCATATCTTAAATTATTCTCTTGTCTTCTCTACTCTTCTCAGGGAAATGCCTGATAGTAAAAACATCTGTTGGAGATGATGCTGTTCTTCCATGTGAGATTGATCCCAACATTGATCCCACCATTGACCTTCCTGGAATGACCTTAGAGTGGAACAGAACCGACCTACCACAAGATCAGTATGTTCATTTCCAGAGGAACTTGAAGGAATATGATGATGGTAAGAATTCTTCCTACGTCAGAAGAACATCTGTATTCATGGCTGAATTCAAGAAAGGCAATGTGTCCCTCAAACTCTCCAGAGTGAAATCATCTGATGAAGGAAACTATACGTGCTCCCTTCCTGAATTCAACAAGAACTTCACTGTTCAACTCATAGTTGGTAAGGCAATTGTACTGAGAAATTATAATTGTGGAAAACAGGTTAATTCAAAGTAGTGTTAGTGTATTTTACACTGTTGAAATGGTTTTCATGGATGAGTCTGTCCTCACTTTTGAAATGTCTTTAGATTGCCTGATAGGGGGTGCTCCTTCCATTCCGACATCTCGCCACTCCGACTAGTGGCTTCCGCGTGCGGTTAGGGTTAGGTATAGGGTTCGTTAACGTCGGAAAAGCGAAATGCACCCGTCTGATAGTTATAGCCCCGCCAGACCAGAACGGCCGAAGGCGAGGGATTATATTTTCGATTCTGTCCGTCTGTTTCTGTCCGTCTGTACTAATCTCAGTCACCGCTGGACCGAAAGGCGGGAAACTATACACACACACACACACACACACACACACACACACACACACACACACACACACACACACACACACACACACACAGACCAAAGAAGAACCTCTGCCTCAATTATTGCTAATTAATTGCAATTATTGCGGGCGGCTGTAGCGTCCAATGATCTGTGGGTCGGAGGTTTGAATCCCGGCTCCTCCTGTCCACATGTCGAAGTGTCCTTGGGCAAGACACTGAAACCTACATGGCCTCCAATGATTCGGTCATTTGCGCTATAAAAATGCAATTAATTATCAGTATTATTAAATATTTTTTGCTACTCCTACATATTTTGTCCAAACCCTTAAGCAAATCAGTTCACATTAACTCTACGATTGGCATCCAAAGTTTGCGGGAGGGGCCCGTTTTGCCAAAAATGCCACAAATCATGTCCCAGTTGGCCAAGGAAGATCTGCCACCCCAAATGTTTCAAATCAGCCTCATGGTGGTGATATAACAGGTCGTAACACAGCCTTGGGTAGGCAACCCGACACAGAGGAGTGCACTTTTCTAGTTATTTAGATCATTTTATGTTGATATAGTACATACACAAATCCTGTAGCACCCTCTTCTTGCACGTCACTTCAAGGATAACCAGTCTCTCTCAGACAATATCAGACTGCACACCATTTAGCTGATTCTAATCACAAACTTAAGTTTTAGATGCTTTGGGTGGTACAGAACAAAAGAATTGCCTATAGGGGTCTGTCTTTTTTGTCTTTGGATATACTCTCAAGACAATGTTTCCAATGGATTTAAATGAAAAAACAAATAAATGTGTAGGTTGTAAGCCATTATTGTCCTATATTACAGTCAGGCTGGTCTATGAATGGCTTCTTCATATCAGACATGCATGGAAATGCTTTGAGACAGAAAGACGTAATCGGTTTGAAATTAGTCTCTCTGGCTAAAATCAGAGAGTGCAATCATACCTGATTGGCCAGACCTGACACAATTTTGCAAAGATTTTTAAAAGACTAAAGTCTCACAAGAAGATTTTGAAAAGGCTTTTCAAAGACTTCAGGTCTCACATCAAAAGACAATTTGTCACAGACTAGGTCAATATCCTTTTGAGATTATTTCCCATCATGTTTGAAATACTTTATTACAGTAAGAACAGTGTACAACAATGTCATTATTTTTCAAATCTTATGAAAACGCATGCCCTTCAAAAAGCGACTTTGACGGCCCTTTGTACGGCCCCAGTGGCCAATGTGGCGTATACGTATTTGTCTACGCCCGAAATGGCTGTCATTTCTCCTTCTCCTAAGCTCTGCTAAACAGCAGAACAAGAAATGCATTGTTTAGTGTTTCAGTGCCTTGCTCAAGGACACTTCAATAAAATGCTGGTGCTAGGAAGCTCACAATTACCAGGTGACCGGTGTTCTACCTGCAGTCCAGTTATTACTGGACACTGTTACAAAACAAGTCAACAAGACCTGTTCTGGACAACAAATGCATACAATATAAGAAACAATATTTCACGATGTAAAGTTTTTCATGCAGGTGTCGTTTCATACACGACACCTGTTTGCCGGGACATTTCTTGTTGTCTGCAAAGTAATATTTTTTTAGAAGCAGCACAGATTTAAAACAAACATGCAAGTGAGATTAAGTGACGATCCTGTCTCTAACGGAAACTCCTGAGGTTAAATGCATCTAAATGAATGAAACTGTGGTTTGTCGTCCACAGTACCTCGTCAGATCGCTGCAGTGGTTGGTGAAGATGTGGTTCTGCCATGTAAACCAGACTTCACAGTCCCAGTTAGTGAACCAACAGTGGAATGGACCAGGAACGACCTGACACCTCAGAATGTCCATGTCATCAAGAATGGCCAGGAAGTGTCTGTAGAGCAGAACTCTGTCTATAAAGACAGGACCTCTGTGTTTGTAGAAGAACTTGAAGTTGGCAACGTTTCCCTGAGAATCTCTGGAGTGAAGCTCTCTGATGGAGGCATTTACACGTGTAAATCAGGGAAGGTGGAGGAATGTGTTGTTCAGCTCATTGTGGGTAAGTGGCAAGTGCATTTGTTAATCATATGGTGTTATGATTTACTTGTGATGAACACAAGAAATGAAATTGAATTGATGAAAAACTGAATCTGCACACATTTAAGTATACTCCAAAAATCAGTGTACCTTTTCATACTGGTTCAACATGGTTCCCTCATGACATTCAGTAGAGTGGTTTAAATTATCCTATTATTTAAAGAATATAACAGAGGAGAGTGTCGGGTGGTGAATGAGTGTAAAATAAAAGGCAGAGTAGACGTTTACTGTAAATGGCCCCAGAAGAGTTTTAAAGGGAAAGAAGCAAAGAAGTTGTCTCAAAAATGCATTAAAGAGTTATAAGTTTTAGAATTTGTTGTGTTGGTTTAATTCTGGTATTTTCTCTTATTTCAGGTGAGCACAGCTCAGACAGTGATTCTGAAGAAGGTAGGTAACCATGCTGTTCATTCACTTACCATACCTATATTGAATCAGACATAGCTTAACACATCAAGTTAAAGCTGTACTATGTAACCTTTTAATAACTACATAGCATATCATGTCCCACAAAAATAAAACGTATTTTAAGCAACAAAAAAAAAGACTGTAGACTGAGGGGGGTCGCTGCTATTGGCTTTACTGTATTACGTTGTCTGGTTCAATATGTGCTCATCTAGGCATTCGAGCTCTGCGCGACGCACGGGAAGTAACGTCAAACGCGTATTTTTTTAGTTTTTTTGTGTTCCAAAAACGGCAAATAAGACCTGCAAAACTTTGGTTGTCACGGATCAATATATGTTATTTGTACATTTATTTTCTTCCTAAATTGGTGTAAATATTTGGAAGCTTCGGGATGTAACAATGCCAAAGACTCACGACAATATCACTATTTATTCACAGTGTCCAGTTTTTGTTTATCTCTTTTGTTCTCCCAATTTAGTCGTCATGCCAATTATTACTTCCGCTTCACGATCCTTTTGTCTAGGGAATAACGGATTGTCACATAAGGGTTTCTTTGTTTTCTTATTGATTGCTGAATTGTTTTACATACAATTAATTCATTTTAACACTTGAATTTACACAGTAGAAAACAAGCCAGGGTGCAAAGCAATTAAACAAATAAACCAAACTAAACCTATCCTTGCTTTTAAATCTCTACCTAACCTAACCAACATCAAATAAAAATGTACAATAGAAATCTAATAATCTTATCTAACTACTTTAATCTAAATTACATCAAACAGGGTTCACAAGAACGGAGTATAACTAAACTTTTAGCAACCAACGTTACAGACCAAAGTAACTGAGGACCATCTCCATGGGTAGCGTCTAACACACTGCCAAATTACAGAGCTGGTGACAGCTAGCTCTTAAATAGGAGGCCTTCTTCTGCGATAGGTCCACGTGGTCTGAAGGTGTCTAACCAATCGGTGGCAGAGAGGTCTCCTCCAAAGCAGGATCTGAACTGGATGAATGCAACAGTGAATAATAAAATAAATAGAACCCTTACATATAAACACAAATATGAAACACACACATTTCTGTGTTTCCACTGATGCCCCCATTTGAAGGATGTAGGGCCTCCATCATACTCCTCCCATTCAACATTTCCTACAGACTGTCTCCATCCCAGCCCATAGGAGTACGTACGGCGACATATATCACCCTCCCTGCCTGGTGTCCCTCCCCTGAACACGGGCAGTTATGCATTTAAGACACTCAGCCAAACTGGAAGCACTCTGTGGTGGTGGACAGGTCATTTACCCTTGCACCACCCGAGCGCCAGGAAAAAAAAGGAAATGCCTGAAATGTTAGTACACAAATTTTCTTCTCCCATTCGTATGTTATAACATGAGCTGTGACTAATATAGCTTGTGAAGGCCATATACAACCATGAGCCACGGTTGTTGCTAGGCAGATTCATTGATCAGATAAGATTACTGAGTAAAAACCAAATCTGATGTGATGTGCACACATTTAAGTATACTCCAACAATCACTTTACCTTTTCATACTGGTTCAACATTGGTTTAAATGACCCTATTATTTAAAGAATATAACAGAGGAGAGTGTCGGGTGGTGCAGGAGTATAAAGGCAGAAAAGGCAGAGTAGACGTAAAAATGGCCCAGAAGTTTTAAAGTGAAAGAAGCTAAGAAGTTGTCTCAAAAATGCATTAAAGAGTTAAACGTTTTAGAATTTGTTGTGTCGGTTTAATTCTGGTATTTTCTTAATTCAGGTGAGCGGGGCACATACAGTGATTCTGGAGAAGGTAGGTAACCATGCTGTTATTCACTTCTACCTACATTGAATCAGACATAGCTTAACACATCGAGTTAAAGCTGTACTATGTAACTTTTTAATAACTATTTTTTTAAACGTTTTAATAACTTATTAATAACTATAGCATATCATGTCCCACACAAAAGCATTTGAAGCAAAAAAAAAACATTACCTACTCTTCATCATTTTTATTATGTCTCTGTAATGTTTTTTTCCAGGTGGACATTTTCCCTGTTGGGGTCATCTTATCCCCATCATTTTCATCAGTGGTCTGGTCTGAAATTCCATCTATCGATGAGTACAGGTACAGTTTGTTTCATGTTTGAATTCCTGCTGTCAATTTACCTCATTGCCATTTTAAATCGATCAACCACCACATTATTCTCCCCACATTATAGTTAACGGTTGAGTTTTGCTACAGTTCACTCTTCTTAGCCCCCCCCCCCCATTTTCTTCATAGTCCATCCCAATGAATGACGACGTCTCTGAGGTCTGAAGTTCATGGTATCTTCTCCACCTTCCTGCTGCATTGGTCTGTCTCTCTGATCCAATGAAGCTACTAGGGATGAGAACTGTTCCCTGTACCCTGTTCCTGTGTTGTGATGTTGATGAGCCAAGAGCTAAAAACTTTATCCTTAATGTCGAGGGTTGATAACATCCTTTGATGCAACTTTAGATTTAAGTTTTGGAATGTTTTCTTTACATCAACTTGTAGACTAGTTAGTTTACTGCACTTTATGTTAACCTCATAGCTGCTACTTTTTGCACCTTGTGGCAACCCTCATGTGCATATCGGCTACTTTTTTATGCTACTGTATATGTACCTACGTATAGTATATATATACATATAGCAGCTGATCTACAAGCTCACAACACAGAAATGATGAGACACATTGTGAGCTTGTAGATCGGCTTTATTTGGGTATTTTGGAAGATTTTTTAATGTATTCAAATAAGTATATGGCCTGTTTTTACCATAGTACATTTAGATTATTGGTCTTTTTTTGTACATTTCAGTATTCAAGGCAAGCTTGTCTGCTCAGTGCAATGTTTGATTTCAAATACTAAAAGGCAAACAGAATGTAATTTGTATTTGTGTTCCAATGTTCAATACCAAGACTGTATTAAATCATTAATCACAATTAGTTCTTTTACAATTAATCGTCAACCAAACTTTCATGATTTTGACAGCCTAGTTATTATATCTACTTCTTTTTAACTGCCTAAACCCTGCCTTAAACCAGGGGTCTTCAACAGGGGGTCCGGGGCCCCTTGGGGAGGTGATAGGATCATGTTTTTTACATTAACCACTTGAACCCTAGTATCCCTATTCTGAGATCTGCTATCTTTGGCAAAGAGCAGACTAAGTATTGACGGTCCAAGTGTCTGTCTGTCTGTCTGTCTGTCTGTCTGTCTGTCTGTCTGGTAAATAAGCAGTGTTCATTTTGTTGACAAAAACTAAAAGACTAAGATTTTGATATTTAGTCGACTAAGACTAAACAATTTCAGATGACTAAAATAGGACTAAAACTAAACGGTGTGTAATACAGAGACTAAATCAGAATTTGCTGTCAAAATTAACACTGTGTCTATGAACAGACGTGTGTCTATGGAGTGTCTATGGAGTTCGGCCCACCTATTGACAATATGAAATGTATATTCGACTATTTGTTGGTATTTTGTCCAAAGAATGTTCTAAATGAGCTCACACTTCAAGGAAACTCAGCAGTGGACCACTTCCTTCAGTACAGCCTCCTCACCACCATCACAACAGCAGTAGGAGGAGACAACAGTCAGTCAGTGACTCTGTCATAACAGTGTGTCAGTCAGTGAGCAGCAACACAGCATGGAGCAAACATCACTCTACCTTCTAATCTGTGAGTACAAACACAATACAACAATTATTGTATTCACTAATTTCATGGTGAGTGTGTGTGCATGTTTTCATGGAACACACACACACACACACACACACACACACACACACACACACACACACACACACACACACACACACACACACACACACACACACACACACACATTCACTGATACTTATGACACTGTCATCACTGTCAGATTGTAGTTAAGTTACTAGCTCCAGAGTCAAGTCTTGTTTCCTCCAGTGTTTAACTCTCAAGTCACATATACTGAGTCACACTCTATGACACTTAATGATAATCAACACTGATATGATGCGATGGTGTGGACTAGCCTCCTGCCCAGCATCAGGGTCTGGAGCTCTGCTGTGGTGTTAGCGCTGCTGTCGGCTGTCGCACCACAATGTGTGAACGTGCGTGTTTGTTCATTTCCTTCTACCTTAATGAGCATAAATTGTCCTCATAGGGACAAGATGAAAAAAAAAGTTACTACAACTGATCAGGGTTCATATGTTGGGGTTCAAATTAGGCATTTTAAAGGGACACTTTGGCGATTTGGAATACCTTATGTATTCTGGGTATTTCTCTGCAAAAGTATTTCTCTGCAAAACACAGACCTGTCCACACAATGTCATCATTATTTTCATTTATTATTCTTTTAAATGCCTTTTATGTCTTATGCCTTATGGAAAACACTTTGTATTGCCTCTGTGTATGAAACACGCTGAACAAATTATCTGTTTTTGTGCATTTGTATACACTGGATACACAAATGTTATGATACCATCATTATTTATTTTAGAGTAATGCAACACTATGTGCAAGCATACAAAATGATTCTGATTCTCGCTCTCTCTAGTGGCTATTTCCATGGTGAGTGTCTCAGCAGAAGTTCCAAGACGTGGTGATGTTATGAGAGGTAAGTCAGCTTGTCTTCTACTGACCACCATTGTTTACAATTAACATTATCCACACCTATCAATGAAAAATGGGAACTGTAACAAGAAATATAGTTTTGATTTTAACATACATGAAATCAACTTTCTTCTGGATTTCTGCCCCACAGTCTCTCTCAGAATCAGTCCTGACAGAGCTCAGTTCTTTAAAAGTGAGCTTGTCTTACTGAGCTGTGAGGACAAACAGTCTAACTCTACTTTCTGGAGAGTGAAGAAGACCAACATCAAAAACATCACCTCAGAGTGTGATGACTGGGGGGAGAAGAACAACACGGGATGTGTTCTCGGGCCCATGCAAGCCAAAGTAGACAATGGACTTTACTGGTGTGAGTCTTCAAAGGGGAAGAGTAACACTGTTAATATCACTGTGACTGGTATGTTAAGCAAGTCTTTGTTCAGTTTTATTGGGTTTTATTCAGCTGTCTGTTAAATATTCTTTCACGTTACAACCTCATCATGTCACCTCAGTCATATGTTCTTCCATTCTGATGTTATCATTGTTCAGGTGGAGATGTGATCCTGGGGAGCCCTGTACTTCCTGTGATGGAAGGAAGTAATGTCACTCTGCACTGCTGGTACAAAAACAAGACAACTGATCCACCATCCTCTGACCGTCCAGCTGATTTCTATAAAGATGGATCCCTCATCAGGACTGAGTCTACAGGACAGATGACCATCCACAATGTTAACAGTTCTAATGAAGGATTCTACAAGTGTCACATCTCTGAACTTGGAGAGTCACCAGAGAGCTGGATGGATGTGACAGGTGAGATGATTGTATCACAAACCCAGACTTTATATGAGGAGTGCTACCTAGGACAGTGAGAGGTTGTTCTCATTGGTCAGCTGCTGTATAACCCCTATAGGGCTGAAATGATTCCATGAATGAAATCAGTAGTGTGGGTAGAACAGATCTGGCTTCTCTATGTGTGAACTAGTATAAGAAGTGTCTGAAATTGGTGCTCTGGGCTTTTTGCCCTTTGGGGCCTTTGCACTCTTGGCCCAGGGAGGTTTGTTTTGTCCTTCGGGGCTTTGGACGACACAGAGAGCAGCAACAATTTCTCTTTCATAACATATACATGTGCCAGATAATCCACTACAACAAAACACCAAGAGAGTAAAAGAAAAAACTTTTAGTCATTCTGTCCGACTTCACTGTAGCCTAGTAGCCTTTTCATAAATGATATTTGTACTTAGGCTGTGTTGAAAGTTTGTAATATTTAGAGAAATTTAAAGTTTCAAATACAAAAGTAGTAGCAGTAGTTGTGAATTAGCAAACTGGACATTTAGACTGAATGTTTGCTTTATCCTCATCTTGCGCTAATGCACACAACTGTTTCGCCAGGTTTATTTTTGTTGTTTCTCATAAGCGTGCATCCGTTGTCCGTCAACAACACAGCCGTTTGTGCTTTGACTTCTGTGCGCAGACACCCTCGCCTGCAAGTCGATGGGAAAACCCCGTTCGCGTCCCCAGTGGGCTACTGGTGCCGACTCAGCACCGTTAGTATTATCTTTTCATGACACTCTACATCTCACAGGTGGGCTGTGGACAGTTCAGCAACCTGCCTACCAATGACATCATCGTTGGGGAATATTATATGAGTAAACAAGAGTTAACATTTCCTCAACATTGTAGCAGCAATAACAACGATAACAAAGATATCAAGTTGGGTTTCTACTGAAAAAACAACAAAACAATACCATGGCATGTGATATTCTGTGCAATTGTCACAGAGCAGTGAGTGAGACAAGATGGTGGGTCAAGCTTGACTAATCTAGAACATTCCCACAGGACTCAGAGGGTTAAATTAAACTGTTGATCAAATGCAAATTTTCTCATTACCTTTGTGAATAAATAAGGCTTTGGATAAGTGATAAACAAATTATCATCTGGGATTCGTCGTTGCCTGAGTTTATCCAAACAAGGGCAGGAATATATCAGCCCCATTGATCAGGTTGATATGACTGCCCTTGTTATGATAAACTCAGGCTATTAAGAGTATGTTTAAGAGTAATATTGGCATAAAAAATGTATTCACTTCTCTTAAAATATGTGTTTAAGAGGAATATGTGTCTCATTCTGCTTCAGATTCACAGACCTCCATAGACAACCCAACATATTTCTACCCTCTGATGTTTGCTGGAGTCGCCATCTTTCTGCTGATTCTGAGCCTGTGTCTCTTGAAGAAGTACAACGGTATGTACAGTATGGTATTTAGCTGTAATATTCTGCAGGATGTGATGTAACTGTTCCTTCTGCCTTTTGAGACAACTTACAGCACAGTCTCTGGCTTTATCCTTGGGTATAAACCCCGAAAAGATCAGAGGCGTGGTCGGAAGTATGGACGACACGACAGAGTTCAAACCTACCGTATACGTACGTTTGAACTCTCCTCCTGTCTCTATTTCTGGGGTTCATCCCCAAGGTTGAAGGTTTGAACTGTGTTGTCCGTACTTCCATCTCTGATCTTTTCGGGGATTGATAAAGTCAGTCTATTCTAAACGTACAAATGTATGTCGTTTATGATTATTATGTTCTGATGTAGAGTGTTTGTGTCCTGCAGGCTGTAGTAGAACAGACAGACGTGACCTAGATGTGACCTATGCTGATGTGAGAATGACACAGGAAGCTCAACACAGGGAGAGGAGAGGTAGAGTAACACAACGCTTAGTTCCTTACAGACTCTCTGACTTCTGAGGGCTTGAGAGTTGTGCCATTTGAAATTGTCAGCCCTTTATGTACCCTTTCTGTAAGTCAGCTGTGATGCAGACGTTGCCTAAGGGAATTACCCATAGCTCATATCGTTACCAGGGGAATCCTCCAAACGTCAATCATTAAAGGGATATTTCACTTTCAAATAAAATCATTAATAAAAAACATTAAAAATATATATAAAAAATAAATGAAAAAAGGAATGGAAAAATCACGGCCCCCTCACACATTAGAATGTCCTTTTAATGCGTGAGGCATGTTTATTTTATTTGAAAGTGAAATATCCCTTTAAGTATGCAAATTAGTCTTCGTGTTTAGAATGTCAACAAACAAAAAGTGCTTTCTCACTGCTCTCAAAGAGATGGAGCGGAGGAGATATATTTATTAAAATAAGGGACACAAGATAATAAATGGGCAAAGTAAATATATATATACAGAATATGGAAATACATTTTAAAATGGATATTACAAACCCTATCTAAACACAAATTAAAACTGGCAGAATATAAACAGAATATCACAGCCTTTAACCATTAAATTTGAAAGCATCTTTGTCATTTTAGATTTTATCGTTGGCTATTCAAAAATAGCAGATAGTATACAAGCTCACTGCGGGTCACTTTGTGCCTTACACTTGTACATCTGCTATTTTTGAAAAATCTTAAGTGTGACAACTACTGATTTAGAAGGCATTTGTAGAATTTGAATGGGTTGTACTGACTGTACAACAGTAAGAGGACAGAGTTTTAAAAGTGATCTAAAGTGTCATAAATGAAGGGCTCATCTTCAAAGTGCTGTCCCATTCCTTTTATACCATTTGGAGGCCTTGCAGCCTCTCACCCTCATGCACTTATTGTACCAGCTGACGTCATTTAACACATCGGGTGCCGAACACGGTCTGAACCGTGTGTTTACATAGTAGCGCTCTGGTGCCGAACATGGTCTGAACCGTGAGTTTAGTCTTTTTGTTTTTTTTGTTTTTCTCCGCGCGGGCGGGGCTAGAGCAGCTCTGGGAGCACCCATTGTAATCCTGCGAAGGAAATGCCAGATCGCTCACCGGAAACAATTTTTTTCCCCCATCCGCTTCCTGTCTATTTCCTACTTTGAAACGCCTATATCTCCGAATCTGTATGCTGTGGTATCTCCGAATCTGTTCTCCGAATCTGTAGCCAGGCTCATGGCACAACATGAATCGATGCTTTTTTTTGCGTGGATTTGCTTGTAACGCACGCGGAAGCTTTAAACAGCAAAGCGCAGTCAATGGGGAGAATGCTGGCACCCACGGTAAGTTGTTATGAAAAAATGCTGGCACCCGATGTGTTAAGTCTGTTAGGGTTCAGGGCTCAGGGTTTAGGTGGACATTGGAATTGGGCCTGAGATCACTCTCATAAACAATAATACTCTGATCACACACTTATTCTGTTGTTTACTTGTTGTTTCCATGAGTCAAATGTTTTAACACTTGCAAGTTGCTGTCTCTTGCGTTTTTCTCCAGACCAGACCTCTGAAGAACAAGACATGTACTCCACTGTGAAGACAAACACAGGTATGTCTAATGAACACAGTATACTGTATTATGCTGTGGTTATATGAAGGGAGAATATGTTGTGTTCCGCTTTTAGGGATCATCCAGGTTTACATGAAAGGATAGCTTTTCATACTGCTGATCATAAGGCTCTGGCTGAGCTTTGTGAAGTATGCTGGTGCCGACTCAGCGCCATTCCAGTTGCATATGGATAGTTTACTATCATTTGCTCTCACTTACTGTACTGTATGTACTTTCAGAAGGGGATCTCTGATAATGGCATCAAAGTAAAGGACCTGCACATTTAAAAAAAAAAAAAAGCTCTTTCTTCGATGTTTTGATCGTTAGAGCTTCATCAGGACAGGACTTGACCTGGAAATCTAGGATTGAGTGGACATGATCTGCATGTGGAAACGTTGATGTGCAATATTTTTTTGGGGGTTCAGTGTCCACATTCTGCGTGTTGTGTGATTTTCAGAAATGTACAATACAAAGTAAACAAAAGACATCCACTGTCCATAGACCCTCAATCAGACAAGGAAAAAAAAGTTTAGGAGAGGGTCTGTTGGTGTGTACGTGTCTGTCTGTCTGTCTGTCTGTCTGTGTCCAGGGATAATCTCATAAACCGATGGGCTGATCAGCACTAAATATCTTGTGCACACTGCCAGTAGGCTTAGGAAGTACCTCCACACAGATACAACATAAAACAATGATTAAGGGCGGACATTGGAATCAGGCCTGAGATCACTCACATTATACAACAATAACACTGTGATCACACACTTCATTATGTTGTTTACTTGTTGTTTCCATCTCTCTGTGTGTGTTTACATTATTTCACCAGAGAGACAAATGTTTTAACACTTGCTGTCTCTTTTGTGTTTCTTTCCAGATCAAACCTCTGAAGAACAAGTCATGTACTCCACTGTGAAGACAAACACAGGTGCAGGTCAGTCACAATGAACACAGTATACTGTATATGCTGTGTTTATATGAAGGGAGGATATGTTGTTTTCTGGGTTTAGGGATTGATTGATTTAAATTTTTATTAGGCAAAACAAATGTAAAACATCACAATTACATTAATAATACTTTTGGGGAAAAGGTCCGTCCAAAAAAGTCCTTGCGGACTTGTTTCCGTTGTGGTCCTTGGTATTCATTTCATAGACATATATAGTAGCAACCAAACAGTTATATCAACATAAAAATACAGGGAAGAATAACACTATGTAGAAAAAAGAAAAAAAGCATGATCATCCTGGTTTACATGAAAGGATAACTTTTCATACTGCTGATCATCAGGCTCTGGCCGAGCGCTGTCACCAGTGGGCTACTGGTGCCGACTCAGCACTGTTCCAGTTGCATACATGTAGTTTACTATAATCCGATCTCAGTTATGATGTACTTTGAAATTGCTCTTGTGCACACTGCCAGTAGGCTTAGGAAGTACCTCCACACAGATACAACATAAAACAATGATTTAGCTGACGTGATCATTTTGCTACTTCCATTGCTCCAGAAACTGTGTCTAATCTCCCACTGTGCTGTAGGACAGACAGACAGAGTGACGACAAAGTATGCTCATGTGAGAGTGACACTTGCTGTTTCTTTTGTTTGTTCCAGACCAGACCTATGAAGGACAAGGCATGTACTCCACTGTGAAGATAAACACAGGTCAGTCACACATTCTTTTCTTGACTTTAATTTATTTTATTTGACTTTAATTTTTATAATGAAAGTTAATGGGGGTCAGATGGGTCTGAAAACGGGCCCAGATATGGAGTCATACGTTATAGATACTGTAGATGTCTGTTGCTTTTGTCATCTATGACTAACGTCATTGATGACTGAAGACGTGGCCTGTAATTGCGTCACCATGAGGCCCATTTGAAAACATTGTGGTTCTTCCTTGGCCTGCCAAGAGTGTGTGCGCAAAGTTTCACGCCGATCTGTCCAATGTGTCCGAGATTAGCTGCTTGCAGTGAGGCAGGCATGCAGGCACACTGACACACAAACAGGCAGGGAAGAAAAGCTGGTGCCCGATCTTACCCCTAAACCTTTTTACCATTTTTACCATTTGGAAAATATCTTAAAATAGTTCAAATAGCTGATCTACAAGCTCACAACGTGTCGATGTAGATCGGCTAGTTGAACTATTTTAAATTGTTTTTCAAAATAGTAAAATAAAGCTTATACAGGCATAAGGGGTAAGGTGGCGCACAAGAGGGCCCACATTATATCTCTGCCCCCTTTGTGTCAATGCTGGCCAATCTTTATAATGTTACAGTTTGTGTTTTATTGTTTTTATGTGTTACAGGAGATGTTTGAGTGAAGATGAGAGGATGAGTTCACAACACCAGGACACACACATACCCCCTCCACCTCCACCATGATCTTTTGATCCTCCTCCTCCACTACCACCAACATCACACCTTTGTGAGTTTTAGAACAAGCAGCTCTGAGGAAGTGGATATTTTTTGTGGTATCGAAACATCTGTTAACCACAGCACTTAAACATTTCTTTGAAAACAAAGTCTATTTGAGCTCACTGGTATAGATGTTGCATCCTGCATCAGTGGAAAACGTTTTTTTAAAGATGAAAAACCACAAATACTTTGCTCTGCTCCAATCATCAGTTTGCACATGTGTTCACTGTTTGACGTTAGTGAGGACAATGAGACATAGATAGATAGATAGGTAGGTAGGTACATACGTACTACGTACGTAGGTAAGTATGTACCCAGTGGTGTAAAGTAACTAAGTACATTTACTCAAGTACTGTACTTAAGTACACTTTAGAGGTATATCTACTTTATGGAGTATTTCCAATTGTTTATACTTTTACTTTTACTCCACTACACTTATTTGAAAACTTTAGTTATTAGGTACTTTGCAGATATAAATTATATTATAAAACATACATTAACCACTTTAGCCCTAGGCTTTTAAAAAAAAAATAGCCGATCTGGAAGCTCACAATGCGATGCGGCGCGTTGTGAGCTTGCAGATCTGCTATTTTCAAAAATGTTAGTTATTTTTCTTTTGGTACTTTAAGTACATTTTGATACCAATACTTTTGTACTTTTACTCAAGTAAATTTTGAATTCCGGACTTTTACTTAACAGAGTATTTCTACATTGCAGTATTGATACTTTAAAACATGTTAGTACTTTTCCCACCACTGTACGTACCTATCTACCTACCGTGGGGGAATTTCGCCCAGAGGCAGCACAGTAGTTAGTTACAAAGTTACAGGTACAGAGTAAGGAAAATAAAAAGAAATACAAAGGTAAGAAATAACAATTAGAAACACCATCAATAACAGTATACAAAGTATACAACTATCCTGCACTATGCAGAAAAACAACAACACCACCAGGTTACAGTGTCCTCACAGTATCCCGCCACACGAATACGTGCGTCTCGTATGTAAATCCTATAGCGACTGGAACAAAGGACATGCCCAGTCTCATACAGTTCCACCTCGTGTAGGTGAATCTGTTGTTTCCTCTCCTGCTCAGATGTCCCACTATATTCAGGTGGAGGGGGTGGGAAGGGTTTTCCATGATGGCGTCCAGCTTCTTCACTGTACGCACTTTAGCCACCTCCTCCACCCCCTCCAGTGAGGTCCCCACGACGGAGCCCACCTTCCTTGTCAGCCTGTTTAGGTTGTTAGTGTCACCCCCCCCCCCCCCCCCCCCCCCCACGTAATTCCAAAGAACACACACTGGCCATAGCAGACTGGTAGAATATCTGCAGCATCCTGTTGCACACACCAAAAGCTCTGAGCCTTCTCAGCAAGAACAGCCTGCTCCTTCACTTGCTGTAGAGTGCATCAGAGTTGCAAGACCAGTCCAACTTGTTGTTGTCTACAATCTGTTTTGCTTAAGTCTTGACATGCCTAGCTTTGTACTTGTCTATGAAAATTGTTTTTTATCTTGCCCTGTTTTTGGAAGTGTTCTTTGTTAAATAAACAGGTTTTTTTAGCTGCCTCATCTGCGTTTGGGTCCATTCTACACTCACCGTAGAGCGCAGCCATCTCAGTGGTTCTGGGCTGGCTGAGGAAACACAACAGGGACAGGGACTTGTTAATCTCTCAGTCAGACCCATAGAGCTATATATAAAAACTAGATAAGAGCACTATAATACACAATTAAAATAAATTGCCATAAAGTACTGTGTTGTGAAAATGATATAGCCTATGTTATTATGTGTCAAGAAGAACATACAGTAGCATACCATAAACTGGAATGTTGTCATAGTATAGTGGCTAGAGTGCCAGCCAGAAAAACAAACAACATCCCTGGTTCAATGCCATATCTCGGATATCATACCTTGTTGTCAAAGAACATCATCTGTGGACATTGTTACAGAAATATCAGTAATGTCACTCTGTTTGTCGTCAAAAGATTTAAGCCTTGAGGCTTCAATCTAGGGCTGGGCCATATGACTTCAAATGAAAATAGCAGATTTACTAGCATTGGATATTGTTGCATGTCACCACTTTACAACAACATATTGTGGAAACCTCATTATGTCCAAAACTGTTCTTTTTCAGGATTCAAATTTTAAAAAAAAACTAGCAGATCTACAAGTTAAAAACGTTTTCGCTCGCGTTTCGAGCTTGTGGATCTACTACTTTTGATGCTTTTGTGTGACACTGTAGTATGATCAAGTAGGGCGTTAATTTATGAAAAAACACAGAGGTAAGAGGTTTCTGCCTGACAGCAACGATATAATACAGACAGGGCTGGAATTTCATGGCCACCGTTGCCCCTCAGTTTGGCCTTCTGCCCTTCAAAATATGATCTGCCCTGAGGCCACAGTGGCCTTGATGCCCTGTCCATGCTGCCCCAGCTGATTTAATTGTTTTCTCCTCTGTCTCTTTCCTGTAGTCTTTACACTTAAAGGTAGGGGAAGTGATTTACTTTGGTTAAAATAAGTGTTAAATAGCTCTATATTCTGATAGTACTCATTGCTATATAGTGTTTGTTCAGTAAAAGGAGTCTCCCATGTCTCTCCAGCTCTCCTGATTGGATTAAATGTTGTCACCTATCTGAAAATGTATTTATATTCTGTTTACTAAAGAGCTGGAGAGACTGTGACCGAACAAACACTCTGTAGAAATGATTACTATCAGAATATAGTACTTTAACCGTTTAACAAAAAAACAAAAAGTATCACTTACCCTACCTTTAACTGAGACTACATCCTGTTTCTGTAGAACAGGACGTGAACCGTTTGTGGTCAGACAAGGACACATAGAGCTGAACTAGGCCCTTACAAGAGCGTAGATGGCAGAAAAGGTGACAAAAAGGGTGACAAAAAGGATGATCAAAAATTGTTAGATCTAAGGTGCAAAGGCAACTCGGACTATGTGTCTATGTGTCACATACGCGGTGACTTCTGAGACACCGCGTATGTGACAAACAGAACATGCATTAATCATGCACACACTGTTGGGCCAACAGTTAAGGACAAATAATCCAATAAAGTAAAAAATACCTCAAAATTGTACTTGAGCACAAGTACTTAGTTACTTTCCACCACTGGTCTACGTAAATCATGTGTGTCTTCAAGCAGGGCCATGGTGCTGGATGTGCTGCATGTGGTTGGTGGACACACCTCTTCAGCTCCTCACAGCAACGCTCCTTCCCAAGTGCTTCCAATTCCTTGGACAGGCCTTTAAAGAGGGTTAAATAAGATTTGCACATGTAAATAAATGCTTTTACAAATGCCAAGACTGATACCAAGTTTATTAAAAGCTGTGACTTTAGAATTGAATGTATTACACTAATTCGCTGTTAATTGCTTGGCTCAATAACAACCTTTCACGTTAGGTACTGATAGGCAAACTGAAGCTGCGATGGAAGAAATCATGGACAGAAATTATGTACATCAGTTCACAGGTAGTGATCTACCAGCAATTACCATTTTTGTAATTTTTGTATGCCACCACTTTACAATATCATGGAAACCTCATTATGTCCAAATCTGTTACTTTTCAGGATTCAAATAAAAAAATAGCAAAAGGAGCAGATATACAAGCTCAATGCGAAAAACACAAAAAGTTATAATATGGAGATAAGAGGTTTCTGCCTGACAGCAACGATATAATACAGGCAGGTTTGAATTCTGTCTCTTTCCTGTAGTCTTCAGTTCACAGAGACTACATCCTGCTTCTGTAGAACAGGACGCGAAGCGTTTGTGGTCAGAGAAAGACACAATACAACTGAACTACGCCCTTACAAGAGCGTAGAATGCAGAAAAGGTGACAAAAAGGATGTTAAAAAATAGTTAGGCACAAAGGCAACTCAGACAGTCTACAGTGTGTGACTTCTGAGACGCCGCGTACGTGACAAACAGAACATGCACTAATCATGCACATGCTGTTAACAGTTATAGGACATACGGTCATCAGACAGAGTGCAGAATTACAGAATTACAGTTCAATCTATTTCACTGTCAGTGTGTTTTTTATTATTATTCAGACATCAGTGTCTTTTGTTGATTCTAACTCCTCCTGAGTCCCCATCTTCAAACCAGTCCAGTGACTGAGTATGAACATTTGAAATACTTACCAGGAGTTTGTACAATAGTAATTTGTATTAATTGCGTCATATAATATGGTAAATACAAATGCATTCTTAACCCTTAAATGTAATTAATTATTTCAGTTATTTGATGGCCTTGCTGTCCTGGCATTTGGCCTTTGTGCCCTCAAAACATTTACAAGACCAAAGGCCAAATGGCCTTGCTTCTAAAAAGATGAAATTCCGGGCCTGAATACAGTGTTTAATCAGACTAGTCGATTATCAAACAATCTATTTTTTAAAAATGGTCGATTCATTGATACATTAAATTAAATAGAAAACTTGCTTGAATCTCGTTTATTCGATTATTTACCTAACATGTGGAAGATTAAGTCTGTTAGATGTTCTAATATTGGTTTTGATATATATTTTGGTTAACTTAATTGCCCAGCCCTTGGTCAATCTTTGCATCAAATCAAAAAACTCCAGCTCTGTTGCTCAACAAGTCCAACACAGAACAGAAGGAAGAGTATCATCACATACACATTTGACCACAGGGAAGCTTAGTTCCACCAGAGGAGGGCGCTGTTGTACAAACAAGGTACTGTATTACTAAGTATTACACACTTCATCTCAGAGAGAATAAACACTCACAGCAAAAATCACTTGTTACATACAGAAAGTATATATAAAGTGTTCCCTCATTTGCATTCAACCACTACCACGGGATAGTCTCTGTATGTGGAATATTGAGTGTGGTCTCTTCTCTTTGTACATATATTGTGACAGACCAGTTTGTCCAAACCAAAAAGGGCCAGTAGGCTGAGTGTAATAATAATAACTTTATTTATATAGCGCCTTTCAAAAACAAGTTACAAAGTGCTTTACAATAACAACAGTTCAATTTTACAGATGTACAAATCCGACATTAAATTGCATAAATAGTACAACAGTTCATACTCTAAGAAAAGGCTGTGCAATAGAGGTGAGTTTTTAGAAGAGATCTAAAAGAGGACACTGAGTTTGCCTGTCTAAGGTTCCCAGGCAATGCGCTCCACAGCCGAGGGGCCCGAACAGCAAAAGCCCGGTCGCCCTTTGTGACAAGTCGAGACTTTGGTACAGTCAACAAGGCCCTGCTGGATGATCTCAGGCAGCGGCCTGGCCTATAAGAAGTTAGAAGATCACATATATACACAGGAGCCTGACCATTTAGGGCCTTAAAAACAAGCAGTAAAATCTTAAAATCAATTCTAAAATTCAACGGTAAAGGTCAAACAGGGCATGAGTTGTACCTGTTCAAAGTTGGCATTTTTCAATTGAGTGCTATAGCGCCACCTTTTGACGAATGAGTGTGAGAATTATTTCTTGATCGTTTTTCATGACCATCTACCATATGGCCCAGTTTCGTAAAAAGCGACAGCACGGTTCAGCCAGAACTGCGAAAAGTGGCAGCTGAGCTCTGGCCCCGTAATAAAACAGGTCCAGAGCTGAGCTCTGGCCCCGTAACAAGGATAATTCCTTTTAACAGGTCGTTCATGAAAGTCCTTGCGGTCTTGTTTCCAATGAGAACCTGTGAGCAATTAGGGGTTAAGAGCCTTGCTCAGGGACAAATTTCATTTCATCGACACATATGCTGTCCTGGCCGGGAATCGAACCTGCGGCAACCAGGGCCTCTGGCTCCCTAGGCGGGTTCACTAACCACTCAGCTATGGCCGCCCCTCAACAAGCAAAATATACCTACACCAGGGGTCTTCAACAGGGGGTCCGGGACCCCCAGGGGGTCCTCAGAGTTACACAGGCCAAAACTTTGTGTGCTATGATTATTATTATTTTTACATTAACCACTTGAACCCTAGCATCCCTTTTCTGAGGAGAACTTTAGCCAAAAATAGCAGATCTACAAGCTCACAACGCCTCGGCTATTTTTGGCAAAGATGTAGAGGTGTAGAGGGTAAAAAGAGCAGACTAAGTAAACAAAAAAGTTTAATCTGAAACACAATTGTATACAATTATAGATGGGGTCCCTGCTTCATCTTTCTCTCAGCTAGGGGGTCCTTGGCCTGAAAACGTTGAAGACCCCTGACCTACACTATAGGTGTTTTTTCATGTTTGTAGCTGGCTGTAATCTTTCACTGAAGAGCATGCAGGGCAATGCTCAAATACACACAACAGTTCTACAGTGGTAAAAACAAAACAGTCAGACCTCTGTACCCTGCACGGTTTAACTGCTTCAGTGAATCTGAGACTCCTTGGACCATGTCATTCACTCATCTCTCCATCGCAGCTTCTTGCTCTCAGGAGAACCTGTTCCCCTGTCGTCAGCCTCCAGCACAGATGTACGCCCAGGCAAGGATAACTTTTATTACAGTTTGTAAAAGTGACAGTTTCATGCTCATTGTCTGATGTGACTTTAAGGTTGACATGTAAATCAGTGTGAATGCTAATGTGCACTTCATTGTCATCATCAATGTATGATTATTTGTCTAATTGTTTGTTTTTAATGTCACCTTTTCTTCAATAAAGCCCTGCCAACTACACCATATGGCCTGTTCCTTGGAGGAGTTGATGCAAAAAGGACTTTAGCTTTTATTAATTCAGTTCCTACATTGACACAATAGTATATGAGAAAAGTCATACTAAACTCGTACTGTGTCATAAAAAATGAAGTCATACAATACTTTAGTATAAACAAAATGCCATACAGTCCTGTCGTTAAAAAAATACTTTGTTCTTCTCAGCCTAAATTGTTCACAGCACAGCTATCTATTTTTATATTTAATTCTTGTGACAACCAGGGTGACTGGTGTGGTTGTCATGGTTACTAACCATGTGTCATGTGTGTCAGAATGATTGGAGGGCGGAGTGTGTCATCAGTGGAGATCTGGCCCACCTGGATTGTCCTCTATAAAATAGGTGGCTGGACTTCATTCTTGTTCTCTCTCTCACCGTGAAGCTCACTGGGAGCACTCCAGCCTTTTGGATTTTGCTTGTTAAAGAACAAGATCACTGTGGTAGAGTTTTGGGTTGTGTAGTTGCCTTGTCACGATGTAACTCCAAAGGTGAACAAGAAATCTAAAATAATTGCTGTGTAATAATTGAATAGAAATTGATCATTCAAAATATGCTCCTCATTGACATTGTACGGTGAAACGGCTCTCAAAGTCACTCTTTTAGCACGTAAACGAACACAAACAAAGCTGATTCAGTCAATAAATCTAAAATAAATCTAAAACAGAACAAGAAATCCAAAATAATTGCTGTATAATAATTGAGTTGAAATTGATCATTCAAAATATGCTCCTCATTGCCATTGTACGGTGAAACAGCTCTCAAAGTCACTCTTTTAGCACGTAAACGAACACAAACAAAGCTGATTCAGTCAATATAGAACATCACCAAACCCAGTACTGTTTTTTTTTAAATAAAAATGTCAACTTCCTGTTGATTTTACTGTTTGAAGATCCAGATCCGCGGATCCAGTCCGAGTTCTTTTTAATAAAAATAGCAAAATCAACAGAATGTTAGCATTTTTATTTAAAAAACAAACGGTACTGGGTTTGGTGATGTTCTATATAGTCTGAATCAACTTTATTTGCGTTTGTTTGTGCTAAAAGAGTGACTTTGAGAGCTGTTTCAGCCTACAATGTAATTCAATGAGGAGCATATTTTTTTTATTAATGGAGCAATTATTTTAGATTTCTTGCCCACCTTTGAAGATGCATCATGGCAAGGTAACTACACAACCCAAACCTCTACCAAAGTGGTCTTGCCCTTTAAGCACTGTTAACCACCCCAGTATCCGTATTGTGGGTATAGCTTTAGCAGAAAATAGCCGATCGACAAGCTCACTGCGACACGTTGTGAGCTTGTCGATCGGCTATTTTCAGTCAAAACTTTCCTCATAATAACACAAAACAGAAAATACACTAGTATTGAGCCCTAAGGCTCACCGGTTACCCATATGGGGTTAAGTTAGTTTTAATAAAATTTAAACCTTCTTTGTTTGTGTGAGTTTCCTCATTTTGTTACAAACTCAGCCGTTTGCAACACTCTTGGTTGGTTGTTGCAATAAATACATTACATTTAAGTGGTTGAATTTATGTAATTTGTTATCCCTGAGTCACTAGAATACCTCAAAACGAAGTATGGAGCTCGGCCTATAATTGATCATTGTTTTGATTGATATGCTGCATGCCATGAGTGCGAAGTGGTATTTTCTTAAACTTAATTCAGTTAATCATAGAGGATCTGTGGTCATAATACAGCACTGTTTGAGGAACTATAGTTGAAAACTTAAGACATATTTTTTAATGTCCAGTCCAAAGTGAGAACAATGTAGCCTACTTGATTTAACACCAAAACTGCTATAGTTTTGATCATCTGAAACTAAGGAATTTATAAATGACAAAAAGGGTATGAATTTTTATGACATTACGAAACATCTCTCTGTTTCCTTTCAATGAAAGTGTAAATCTGGGTTCAGACTCAGTCAGAGTAAACGTTTTCTAACAGATGGTTTTAAACAACCTAAATCTCAGTCGTGTCATAATGAACCCTTTCCCTGATCATCAGAGGGTGTATCTAGTAGATCCAGTCATTCTGTCAGGGGTAGAGGTGTTTGCTGTGGATTTTCATCTTTTGACCTGTCACCTTTTGCTTTAACTTTAAATATAACCTCAAAATCCTAATTAATGTGAAAGGCCTGGTGGTGCAAGAGTAAAGCATAGGCTTCACAAGCAGATGGTTGTGGGTTTGAATCTTGGTCAGGGAAGATCTAAATTTTCGGTCTTTTTAAGGCGAGAACCATGGATGAAGCCCGCCTCCCTCCTCACGCCCTCTTTTAGCTCCGGTAGGAGAGGGAGGAGCATGGAGGGAGCCCACCTCCAGGGGGAGGAGCTTAATACATTTACATATTAATTAAAGGTTTTTATTTTAGTATTTTTTGTGATTTTATGGCCACGGTTTTTTTTCACATGAATTTGTTTGAGACATTTTTTTATTGTTTTTTTTTCATCACCAGTTTGTATTGACCACAGTTCCATTGTTTTTTTGTTGTATTACCCTTTTAGTTTTTATTTAGTAGTTGTTTTGAGTGAGCTTTGAACCTCGAACCTTTAGTTTGTGAGCCTTTGATTTATCTTTTAAGCCACGCTGGCATGGAAGGTACAATTGGGAACGTCATCCTTAACCCGCCTTTCAGAATTTAGATGGACAGTGAAAATGTTCTTCAGGAGCCTTGAACCCCAAACCTTCTACTTTCAGCCCCTGTGTTTAACTCTTGAGCCACGCTGGCATGGAAAGTACAATTGGGAACGTCATACTTAACCCGCCTTTTAGAATTTAGATGGACAGTGAAAATGTTCTTCAGGAGCCTTGAACCCCAAACCTTCTACTTTCAGACCCTGTGTTTAACTCTTGAGCCACGCTGGCATGGAAAGTACAATTGGGAACGTCATGGTTAACCCGCCTTTTAGAATTTAGATGGACAGTGAAAATGTTATTCAGGAACTTTGAACCCCAAACCTTCTGCTTTCAGACCCTGTGTTTATCTCTTGAGCCACACAGGTACGGATAATACAAAAGAGAACGTAATACTTAAACCACCTTTTAGAAGTTAGATGGACAGTGAAAATGTGCTCCAGGAGTTTCGAACCTTAAACCTTCGGTTTATAAACCCCAAAGTTTTCTCTTGAGCCATGGTGGCATGAACCATGCAACTGAGAACATAATACTTAAACCACCTTCTCAGGATTGAGATGGACAATGACAATGTTCTTTAGCTTTGAACCTTAAACTCTTTGGTTCATAAACAGTGACACATCTCTTGAGCCACAGAGACATGAAACATTCAGATGAGAAGGAAATACTTATCCTTTTAGTATTTAGATGCTCAGTGTATTTCTACATTAACTTCACCACTTAAACCCTCTATTCTTAGTAAAGTTGCAACTTTACTTTCCCGCTTGCCTTGTTACCATCTACACCAAATCTTTTCACAAAGAATTGTCAATCTACACGCTCACAACACGTCGACATATTGTAAATCTTGACAAATGTTTGCCGCCAGAATAGGTATGCTGGGCCTTACTTCTCCCACCACTGCTGAAGAGCATACAAGACATTAGACAACTAAGAAACCCCAGTGGTGCAGTTAGAGCATATATGGGCAACTGGCGGCCCGGGGGCCACACGCGCCCCCCACCCTCACTTAAAGCGGCCCGCAGGCTAATATCAGAATACTGATATATTATTGATTTCAGCTGTTACAATTCCAAACATGCAAACATGACCCGCTTTAATGACTTCAGTCTATATTAGTAGCTTGATGACTAGTATTACAATTCTATTGTCTTTTTATGTCCAATGTATTTGTAATTAAATTCATAAGGTTAATATAACTATAACTAAATGCATTTCAAATTAAATACAAATGTTATGTTTCAGGATCCCAATTCAAAAGTAGGAAAAAAAAGCAGGATTCCAATAAAGAAAATAGCTAAAATAGCCGATCTACAAGCTCAAAATGCGTCGCAACTTTTGTGCGACATAGAATGGCATAGTGAGTGTGGAAATATAGTGGCCCTCTCCATTATCAGAGTTGCCCACCCCTGAGCTAGAGATATGTTGCTTCTATGAATATGATATGTTGCATTCTGTGAATGACATGGTCCAAGGAGTCTCAGATTCACTGAAGCAGTTAAACCGTGCAGGGTACAGAGGTCTGACTGTTTTTTTTTTTTACCACTATAGAACTGTTGTGTGTATTTGAGCATTGCCCTGCATGCTCTTCAGTGAAAGATTACCGCCAGCTACAAACATGAAAAAACACCTATAGTGTAGGTCAGGGGTCTTCAACGTTTTCAGGCCAAGGACCCCCTAGCTGAGAGAAAGATGAAGCAGGGACCCCCTCTATAATTGTATAAAATTGTGTTTCAGATTAAACTATTTTATTTACTTAGTCTGCTCTTTTTACCCTCTACACCTCTACATCTTTGCCAAAAATAGCCGATCTACAAGCTCACAACGCCTCGCAGCGCGAGGCGTTGTGAGCTTGTAGATCGGCTATTTTTTTCTAAAGTTCTCCTCAGAAAAGGGATGCTAGGGTTCAAGTGGTTAATGTAAAAAATTAATAATAGGAGCACGTTTCAGGCAATTTAAAGTTGATTGGTAGCACTTTGTAGTGACTTTTTTTTTGGTCCCTAACATTCATCGAGCTCTGGACTTAGTAAAAAAAAAATCGTTTCGGTAGTGACACCATTGTGTCACTACCGAAACGAAGTTAAATCCGAAAAAATCACTAAGTGTGGAGGCCAAAATTGTTCCCCCAAAAACCTGTTAGGAGTACGTTTCAGGCAATTAAAAGTTGATTGGTAGTACTTTGTAGTGACTTCTTTTTGGTCCCTAACATTCATCGAGCTCTGGACTTAGTAAAAAAAAAATCGTTTCGGTAGTGACACCATTGTGTCACTACCGAAACGAAGTTAAATCCGAAAAAATCACTAAGTGTGGAGGCCAAAATTGTTCCCCCAAAAACCTGTTAGGAGTACGTTTCAGGCAATTTAAAGTTGATTGGTAGTACTTTGTAGTGACTTTTTTTTTGGTCCCTAACATTCATCAAGCTCTGGACTTAGTAATTTTTTTTTTCGTTTCGGTAGTGACATAGCACACAAAGTTTTGGCGGACCCCCTGTAGTAACTCTGAGGACCCCCTAGGGGTCCCGGACCCCCTGTTGAAGACCCCTGGTGTAGGTATATTTAGCTTGTTGATCTTATTTTTGTTTGGTTTTTCCCACGCTTTGTTTCGATGTCCCACGTCCTAATTGATTGATTTGCTCCTGCTGTGTGTCCCCTCATCACCTTTATTTTATGTCAGGTGAGGTGTGTGTTTGGGCAGCCTGGCATTCAGTGAGAGAATGGGGGTGAGCTAGGCTCAATATTTTGAGTTTGGGTTTGAACCCCTAACCTCTGGTTTGAGAAGCAACATATCTCTAGCTCAGGGGTGGGCAACTCTGATAATGGAGAGGGCCACTATATTTCCACACTCACTATGCCATTCTATGTCGCACAAAAGTTGCGACGTGTTTTGAGCTTGTAGATCGGCTATTTTAGCTATTTTCTTTATTGGAATCCTGATTTTTTTTTTCTACTTTTGAATTGGGATCCTGAAAAGTAACATTCGTATTTAATTTGAAATGCATTTAGTTATAGTTATATTAACCTTATGAATTTAATTACAAATACATTGGACATAAAAAGACTCTGTGGCTCAAGAGATGTGTCACTGTTTATGAACCAAAGAGTTTAAGGTTCAAAGCTAAAGAACATTGTCATTGTCCATCTCAATCCTGAAAAGGTGGTTTAAGTATTATTTATGTTCTCAGTTGCATGGTTCATGCCACCATGGCTCAAGAGAAAACTCTGGGGTTTATAAACCGAAGGTTTAAGGTTAGAAACTCCTGGAGCACATTTTCACTGTCCATCTAACTTCTAAAAGGTGGTTTAAGTATTACGTTCTCTTTTGTATTATACAATACCTGTGTGGCTCAAGAGATAAACACAGGGTCTGGAAGCAGAAGGTTTGGGGTTCAAAGCTCCTGAATAACATTTTCACTGGCCATCTAAATTCTAAAAGGCGGGTGAAGGATGACGTTCCCAATTATAACTTCCATGCCAGCGTGGCTCAAGAGATAAACACATGGTCTGAAAGCAGAAGGTTTGGGGTTCAAGGCTCCTGAAGAACATTTTCACTGTCCATCTAAATTCTAAAAGGCGGGTTAAGCATGACGTTCCCAATTGTACTTTCCATGCCAGTGTGGCTCAAGAGTTAAACACAGGGTCTGAAAGTAGAAGGTTTGGGGTTCAAGGCTCCTGAAGAACATTTTCACTGTCCATCTAAATTCTAAAAGGCGGGTTAAGTATGACGTTCCCAATTGTACTTTCCATGCCAGGGTGGCTCAAGAGTTAAACACAGGGGCTGAAAGTAGAAGGTTTGGGGTTCAAGGCTCCTGAAGAACATTTTCACTGTCCATCTAAATTCTAAAAGGGGGGTTAAGGATGACGTTCCCAATTGTACCTTCCATGCCAGCGTGGCTTAAAAGATAAATCAAAGGCTCACAAACTAAAGGTTCAAGGTTCAAAGCTCACTCAAAACAACTACTAAATAAAAACTAAAAGGGTAATACAACAAAAAAACAATGGAACTGTGGTCAATACAAACTGGTGATGAAAAAAAACAATAAAAAAATGTCTCAAACAAATTCATGTGAAAAAAAACAGTGGCCATAAAATCACAAAAAATACTAAAATAAAAACCTTTAATTAATATGTAAATGTATTAAGCTCCTCCCCCTGGAGGTGGGCTCCCTCCATGCTCCTCCCTCTCCTACCGGAGCTAAAAGAGGGCGTGAGGAGGGAGGCGGGCTTCATCCATGGTTCTCGCCTTAAAAAGACCGAAAATTGAGATCTTCCCTGACCAAGATTCAAACCCACAACCATCCGCTTGTGAAGCCTATGCTTTACTCTTGCACCACCAGGCCTTTCACATTAATTAGGATTTTGAGGTTATATTTAAAGTTAAAGCAAGAGGTGACAGGTCAAAAGATGAAAATCCACAGCAAACACCTCTACCCCTGACAGAATGACTGGATCTACTAGATACACCCTCTGATGATCAGGGAAAGGGTTCATTATGACACGACTGAGATTTAGGTTGTTTAAAACCATCTGTTAGAAAACGTTTACTCTGACTGAGTCTGAACCCAGATTTACACTTTCATTGAAAGGAAACAGAGAGATGTTTCGTAATGTCATAAAAATTCATACCTTTTTGTCATTTATAAATTCCTTAGTTTCAGATGATCAAAACTATAGCAGTTTTGGTGTTAAATCAAGTAGGCTACATTGTTCTCACTTTGGACTGGACATTAAAAAATATGTCTTAAGTTTTCAACTATAGTTCCTCAAACAGTGCTGTATTATGACCACAGATCCTCTATGATTAACTGAATTAAGTTTTCAACTATAGTTCCTCAAACAGTGCTGTATTATGACCACAGATCCTCTATGATTAACTGAATTAAGTTTAAGAAAATACCACTTCGCACTCATGGCATGCAGCATATCAATCAAAACAATGATCAATTATAGGCCGAGCTCCATACTTCGTTTTGAGGTATTCTAGTGACTCAGGGATAACAAATTACATAAATTCAACCACTTAAATGTAATGTATTTATTGCAACAACCAACCAAGAGTGTTGCAAACGGCTGAGTTTGTAACAAAATGAGGAAACTCACACAAACAAAGAAGGTTTAAATTATTTTATTAAAACTAACTTAACCCCATATGGGTAACCGGTGAGCCTCAGGGCTCAATACTAGTGTATTTTCTGTTTTGTGTTATTATGAGGAAAGTTTTGACTGAAAATAGCCGATCGACAAGCTCACAACGTGTCGCAGTGAGCTTGTCGATCGGCTATTTTCTGCTAAAGCTATACCCACAATACGGATACTGGGGTGGTTAACAGTGCTTAAAGGGCAAGACCACTTTGGTAGAGGTTTGGGTTGTGTAGTTACCTTGCCATGATGCATCTCCAAAGGTGGGCAAGAAATCTAAAATAATTGCTCCATTGATAATAAAAAAATATGCTCCTCATTGAATTACATTGTAGGCTGAAACAGCTCTCAAAGTCACTCTTTTAGCACAAACAAACGCAAATAAAGTTGATTCAGACTATATAGAACATCACCAAACCCAGTACCGTTTGTTTTTTAAATATAAATGCTAACATCCTGTTGATTTTGCTATTTTTATTAAAAAGAACTCGGACTGGATCCGCGGATCTGGATCTTCATATAGTAAAATCAACAGGAAGTTGACATTTTTATTTAAAAAAAAACAGTACTGGGATTGGTGATGTTCTATATTGACTGAATCAGCTTTGTTTGTGTTCGTTTACGTGCTAAAAGAGTGACTTTGAGAGCTGTTTCACCGTACAATGTCAATGAGGAGCATATTTTGAATGATCAATTTCTATTCAATTATTATACAGCAATTATTTTAGATTTCTTGTTCACCTATGGAGTTACATCATGACAAGGTAACTACACAACCCAAACCTCTACCACAGTGATCTTGTTCTTTAACAAGCAAAATCCAAAAGGATGGAGTGCTCCCAGTGAGCTTCACGGTGAGAGAGAGAACAAGAATGAAGTCCAGCCACCTGTTTTATAGAGGACAATCCAGGTGGGCCAGATATCCACTGATGACACACTCCGCCCTCCAATCATTCTGACACACATGACACATGGTTAGTAACCATGACAACCACACCAGTCACCCTGACAACTCCTCCAAGGAACAGGCCATATGGTGTAGTTGGCAGGGCTTTACTGAAGCATCAAAATCAGTTTAGCCACTTCAAACCTATATACATCAACTATTTGAAAATAGCAGATCTACAAGATCAGCAATTGACATGATCTGTAGATCTTTTTAGGTGGGTGTCTGCGGCCAAATATACAGTATATAATTGATTGCTTTTTCTTTGTTAAAGTGTCATGCTTCCAAGGAAGCCCCGCCCATATGGACTTACAGGACACTTTTACATTTCATTTGACATGCAGGCATGATAATTTACAATGATCAAACGAATAATAAACTAAAACACTCAAGCTTCATACAGTTTTTAAGTCAAGGACCCCCTTGACTTGAAAACGTTCTACAACCACTGCTGTACGTAGCACACATGAACATGTATTCACAACAGATCTCTGTCTGTCTATCAGTCCAAAGCCTCAACTCTGTCTGTATATCTATATATATATTACAGTAGTTGGCAGCATAATATGAACACATTATGCCCAATCATCAAGAATACACCCTGAAGAAGGCCATAAAGGCCGAAACATGTTGGCTTTTATTGCTCAAAGATGAACTAAACTTTGAAGGCTCTCCGCTTTTCTAACCAAAGAGCACCTTCCTACCATCTATATCTTACACAGACTTTAAGAACACTGCAGCCCTCCTCTTTTGCTTTTGTATTAGATTTATGTCCTTCTCTATTGGTCCAAAGCCTAAACTCTGTCTGTAGATATCAGTCGCCCAATCACGTACGCTAGACATAAATACCTCAAATAAAGTAATGTGGTTTGAATCAACATAATATGTTGATTGGCCATTTTAACAATAGACAATATAAGCAGATATTATCTGCTTATATTGTCTATTGTTAAAATGGCCAATTATTTCCCTGCATGTTACACTGAGCAGTTTTACACATCTTTCAGTCAAGTCCCCAACAACTCAAATGAAATAATGCAATATCATCAAACTTACCATAAGGAAGCAAACTGCCTATTAGACTAGTGACAAACAGTGGTGGAAATGGCCTGGATTCGCTTTGGGAACCCTACTTTCTGACTAATGCACGCGCAGAGCGTGTGCATGAGTCCCGTGCGTCGCGCGCGATTTCTGTTTTTGGCAACTTTATTTCGGTTTTAGGGTTAGGGTTAAGGGACCTCAAAAAAACACTTTCACCTAGAAACTCCATTCACAGTTCCAAAATTCCACCTTACTGTGGACATGCGTGCTTGAGATTTTTTTCTTTGAAATCATTTTGCTTGGATAGAGAAAGGTTGATAACAAAGTAGATTTTCTCCTAATTTGTGTCTCTAAAAAAAGCCATTTTAGTATGAAAATCTTGTACATATTATTTGGCTTGTGATGATTGGGTCCAATATTTAGTTCAGTAACCATGGAGCATGAAAATGTTTGAGAACCACTGTGATCACAGAGGCAGCCATAGGTGAATGGGCACAGTGACCGTCTGGTGAGCAGAAGGTCACAGGTTCAAGACTCGACTATGGCAGTGTGTCTCTCAACTGCTCCCCTGCTTCATGTAAAATCCTGCTGCAAGCAATTATGTATCCGAATATTTTCAAAAAGCACTGAAATGTTAAAACTAGCGTTTCTAAGAAGGGGGAGTATGTGACACAGATGAGTTTGATTGCTTGCATGCAATAGCTTTTCAAAAATAGCACGGCACTGAGCTTGTAGATCTGCTATTTTTGAATAGCCAAAGCTAAAGCTAAGTTATAATGATTGTGAAGCTATTCAATTCAATTCAATTCAATTTTATTAAAGTGTCAAATCACAACACGTTGTCTCAAGACACTTTACATGTAGAGCAGAGACCCGACAATCCCACCCTGAGCAAGCAGTTTTGCGACAGTGGCAACGAAAAACTCCCCCTTAACTGGAAGAAACGTCAGGCAGACCCTAGGTTCTAAGCTATGTTAACTAATTTAGCTGGGGAACCCCTGGTACCACCCAAGGACCACTAGTTGAGAACCACTCGCCAGTGATTCTCAACCAGTGGTCCTTGGGTGGTATATGGAGAGAGTGTGGAGAGATAATAAATAATACATAAATAAATAGAATAAAAACAATAGACAAGAGTCAGACCCATGACATCGGCACAGGGTCTGACTGAGCTAACATGGTGAGTACAGTATACCAGTGGGTCTGACTGAGCTAACATGGTAAGTACAGTAAACCAGTGGGTCTGACTGAGCTAACATGGTAAGTACAGTATACCAGTGGGTCTGACTGAGCTAACATGGTAAGTACAGTATACCAGTGGGTCTGACTGAGCTAACATGGTAAGTACAGTATACCAGTGGGTCTGACTGAGCTAACATGGTAATACCAGTGGGTCTGACTGAGCTAACATGGTAATACCAGTGGGTCTGACTGAGCTAACATGGTAAGTACAGTATACCAATGGGTCTGACTGAGCTAACGTGGTAAGTACAGTATACCAGTGGGTCTGACTGAGCTAACATGGTAAGTACAGTATACCAGTGGGTCTGACTGAGCTAACATGGTAATACCAGTGGGTCTGACTGAGCTAACATGGTAAGTACAGTATGCCAGTGGGTCTGACTGAGCTAACATGGTAAGTACAGTATACCAGTGGGTCTGACTGAGCTAACATGGTAAGAACAGTATACCAGTGGGTCTGACTGAGCTAACATGGTAAGAACAGTATACCAGTGGGTCTGACTGAGCTAACATGGTAAGTACAGTATACCAGTGGGTCTGACTGAGCTAACATGGTAAGAACAGTATACCAGTGGGTCTGACTGAGCTAACATGGTAAGTACAGTATACCAGTGGGTCTGACTGAGCTAACATGGTAAGAACAGTATACCAGTGGGTCTGACTGAGCTAACATGGTAAGTACAGTATACCAGTGGGTCTGACTGAGCTAACATGGTAAGAACAGTATACCAGTGGGTCTGACTGAGCTAACATGGTAAGTACAGTATACCAGTGGGTCTGACTGAGCTAACATGGTAAGTACAGTATGCCAGTGGGTCTGACTGAGCTAACATGGTAAGTACAGTATACCAGTGGGTCTGACTGAGCTAACATGGTAAGTACAGTATGCCAGTGGGTCTGACTGAGCTAACATGGTAAGAACAGTATACCAGTGGGTCTGACTGAGCTAACATGGTAAGTACAGTATACCAGTGGGTCTGACTGAGCTAACATGGTAAGAACAGTATACCAGTGGGTCTGACTGAGCTAACATGGTAAGTACAGTATACCAGTGGGTCTGACTGAGCTAACATGGTAAGTACAGTATGCCAGTGGGTCTGACTGAGCTAACATGGTAAGTACAGTATACCAGTGGGTCTGACTGAGCTAACATGGTAAGTACAGTATGCCAGTGGGTCTGACTGAGCTAACATGGTAAGTACAGTATACCAGCGGTTCTCAAACTTTTTCATGTCTATTACTTGAGTCTTACTTGAGTAAAAGTACCAGGGTATTGGTATCAAAATGTACTTAAAGTACCAAAGTAGAAAGTACTCATTATGTAGGATATTTCGCAAGTTTTCAAATGTATAAAAATCGTTTCAAAATAGCAGATCTTCGAGCTTGTAGATCTGCTATTTTCAAATGGCCAAAATGTATATGGAATGAAAAAAATATTTAAAAAAACAATTAAGTAGTCAGACCTTACATGTGTACTAATATCATCTTATGATCTATTGAATCACAATACATTAATTGAGAAAACAAAATGTAATATATAAAAAAATATACTTTATATGTTACTTCATATTGGGAGGTGGCTGTCCCACTCCCAACCCCTAACTCCTAAATTTCAATTCATGAAAACAATATCTAAATGATTTTTGTCAATTTATTACATTTTTTTAAAAATACATCCTTTATATTTATCTTAAAGGGAAGTTGAAATATTAAGATTGATTTTGTGGATTTTTTTAAAATTAAAAAACGTTGTATAAAAAAAAGCTGTCCCATGTTTTCATGTCACTACCGAAACACAACAAGTTTTAGTCCATAGGTGGAGCCTGGTTTTAGCCACACTCCCACACTTTTCACCAAGAAATGACATAATACTTCCTGTTCATCATGGCCACCTGGTGAGTAGCTAGTTTACTTCAGTCAGAAGTAATGTCTTCCAAAGTCTGAAAATCAGTGTGTATTTTTAAGGATTGTCACTACCGAACACATAATTTCTGCAATTATAAACTCCTTTTGGGTTTTACTTCAAATGTGATGTTTTTTTGATCCATGTACAACTGCTCAAAGCTGTGTTTGCAAGCCATGTCTGGGGGGCATACGTTAGTCCGACAGACCATTACTCCGACTATGTGGCATCCGCGTGCGGTTAGGGTTAGGGTTCGGGTTTGGTATAGGGTTAGTATAGTAAACGTCGGAGGCATGCGCTGTCGGAGGAGCATTGTTGAGTTAAGCTTAAAACTAGCTAAAATTGTCACTACCGAAACATTATGCTCAAGTTTCGGTAGTGACATCATTGTTTCGGTAGTGACAAAATTGGATGTTCTTGCTTTTGAGACATCAACAGCTTCAATAATGAATTACTATATTTTATTGATCATTTTTCATTATATTTCTAACATAAAGCAAACATATTCACTCATAACATTGTTATGAGTGAATATTTAGCTAAAAGAGTTAAGTGACTATGGCACCGCCTTGTAAACAAAATACTATGGTCACTACCGAAACACCAGTTATGTTGTCAAAAATCAAAGATAGTGAGTTATCAACCAATATTTTATGATAATGATTCGTTAGGGGAGGCATGCGTTAATCCGACAGACCTTTTCTCCGACTATGTGGCATCCGCGTGCGGTTAGGGTTAGGGTGCGGGTTTGGTTCGGGTTTACTATTGAAACGTCGGAGCGCTGCGCTGTCGGAGCAATGCGCTGTCGGACTAACGTACTGCACCCACTGGTTAGGTGTATGTGTTATGTCAACAATGAATGTTTAGCAAAAAGAGTTAAGTGACTATGACACAGCCTTGTAAACAAAATACTATGGTCACTACCGTAACAATACAGTCACTACCGAAATAGTGCAGTCACAACCGAAACACCAGTTATTTTGTCAAAAATCAAAGATAGTGAGTTATCAACCAATATTTTATGATAATGATTGGTTAGGTGTATGTGTAATTTCAACTGTCGTTAATTCTGAAATCAATATAATCAACTTTATACATTTTACAAAGAAATATAGCATTTAATTTTGATAAATCTTAAGAATTCAATATTAAAAAATCAGTTAGAATATTCATTTTAATGTATTTAATTGTAGAAACCACCTACATTAATTTTTTGAAATAGTCTGTATACAGGGGAGGATGAAAAAATAAATTAATACATTCATATAAGTATCTTTATTCTAAGGTAATTCTACATGTTTCGGTAGTGACACATTTTGGGAGAGGAAAGATATTCCAAAAGATTATGAAAATACAATATGATAATTGACTGTACTTTTACTAAATATCTGTCCCTTAGATCTGGTGCAACGTGAATATGGTCAAAGTCTTTCCAAAATAGAATTAAAATTTCACACAATTTCCAACTCTGAATTTGAACCAATTCGGTAGAATGGCTCATATAGGGTTGAAGTGGGTAATGTATCTTTTGTAATAATAATGAAAATCTACAAAGTAACTATTAACTAAAGTTTTCAAATAATTTTAATGGAGTAAAAGTATAATATTTGCCTCTGAGATGTAGTACAGTAGAAGTAAAAGTACTGCAAATTGGAAATACTTGGTGAAAATAGCAGATCTACAAGCTCACAACGCCTCACAACGCAATGCGTTGTGAGCTTGTAGATCGGCTATGTTCACCTTTTGACAATTTGACCAGTTTGTATATATAGTTTAGTTTGGTTTTTAAATGTCCTTAAATGATCACAACATTTCAGGTAAACATACCAGGACAAAGGTGAAAAAGGTCAGCAGGGCACCCCAGGGAGTTGAACCCCGTCCCATACGGTAGTACCATACTACCAGCGCCTTTTGCTTTTTGACACCATGTCCTTACCTGCATGTGAATCAGTGTTGATCCAGTAAAAAGCAAGTCATTTTATGTTTAGTTGCGCTCGGGTGTTGCCTCTGAAAATAGCCGATCTACAAGCTCACAACGCGTCGCAGTGCGACGCGTTGTGAGCTTGTAGATCGGCTATTTTCAGCATTCAACGGTGGTTTGGAGGCATGCATGCTGGATTAGATGGTTTCTCATCTGGCTGACGACGAACGGATGCATGAAGAGTCAATACATACCAGCAGTATTAAAAAAAAAAAAAAAGAGCCTTCTGCAGCATCGCGGTTCCCAGCAAGACTTGGTGGAGATGGAGCTATTTAAAAATGTTTTAGTACATTCACTTTTGGTACTTTAAGTGCATTTTGATACCTTTACTTTTGAACGTGCAGTGATGACGTCACATCCTCGGTGATATCCCGACAGAATTATTGTGTTGAAACCCTACCTGTAGTGATGATGGATTGCTCTTTGCAAAAAAGGTCCGAAAACATCGCCTTAGTATCATCAGTCATAGTCTTGCTGCTGGTGCCACAATCGGAGGTTATGCCGGAGGGTACTTTGTCATTGGGAGCATTGTCAGGATTCCATGGAGTGGCCACAATTATAATATGGATCTGGAAGTGCTATGAGTGTATAGCACATCTAGGAAACGCCAGCCAGAACGGCATGGAGATGAACCCTCCGCAGGATCCTGACAATTGCCCTGAACGGGTCCAGAGCGACATGACCTTTCCCCGCCAAACCATTGAGGAGGATCCTGACAACTGCTCTGAACATTCTGCTGACTCCGGCGGCGGCAGCACTATCGCGGTAAACCCTGATCTGGTGAGTTGCATCATGATCCAAGGACTCCAGATATTGTATTTAATTAATTATTTATATGTATTATTTTTTTGTATACCGCAAAGAGAGCAGTGAATGATTTTTAGCCTCAGCAAGACCAACCCGTTTAAAATAAAGGTTATAGAATATTCCCCTCCAGCCCAGTACTAAGTGGGTGGAGCTTAGGCCTGTACTTAACGGGCACACATGTGCTGAATTGCTGATTAGACTACGCACACCTAAGGTCATCATCGCAGCTGCTTTAAAAAGCCTGGTTTTCGGTACATTTGTTTGGAGGCATGCATGCTGGATTAGATGTCTGGTGTCAGGAATGGGCTCTATGCACAGCAGCCATATTGGAAAGAAATTGGGCCTCTTCCTACTTAGTTCACAGGTGTTACCAATGATACTAATGAAGGCTCTGTTCCATTCTGGTCAGGGTACTGATATCGTGCATGTTGGCTCACTAAAAACACTCCATTCTGGTCAGGGTACTGATATCGTGCATGTTGGCTCACTAAAAATACTCCATTTTGGTTCCCAAATGGCCCCTTATGGTGGGTAACTCTGAGAGTGTACAAATGGAACCAAATGGACCCTTACGGGTCCATTTGGTTCCATTTGTACACTCTCAGAGTTATGGGGGTTCTTGAAAACAAGACAACCACTATGCCACACTAAATGGAACAGAGCCTTAATTAGTATCATTGGCAACACATGTGAAGGAAGGGGCCCAATTCATTCCCAATATGGCTGCTGTGCATAGAGCCTATTACATGGCTAAACATTGATCAAGACCAACCCGTTTAAAATAAAGGTTATAGAATATTCCCCTCCAGCCCAGTACTAAGTGGGTGGAGCTTAGGCCTGTACTTAACGGGCACACATGTGCTGAATTGCTGATTAGACTACGCACACCTAAGGTCATCATCGCAGCTGCTTTAAAAAGCCTGGTTTTCGGTACATTTGTTTGGAGGCATGCATGCTGGATTAGATGTCTGGTGTCAGGAATGGGCTCTATGCACAGCAGCCATATTGTTAAGAAATTGGGCCTCTTCCTACTTAGTTCACAGGTGTTACCAATGATACTAATGAAGGCTCTGTTCCATTCTGGTCAGGGTACTGATATTGTGCATGTTGGCTCACTAAAAACACTCCATTCTGGTCAGGGTACTGATATCGTGCATGTTGGCTCACTAAAAACACTCCATTTTGGTTCCCAAATGGCCCCTTATGGTGGGTGTGTAACTCTGAGAGTTATGGGGGTTCTTGAAAATAAGACAACCACTATGCCACACTAAATGGAACAGAGCCTTAATTAGTATCATTGGCAACACATGTGAAGGAAGGGGCCCAATTCATTCCCAATATGGCTGCTGTGCATAGAGCCTATTACATGGCTAAACATTGATCATCAAGGATGAACCAACTTGGAGCACTTATTCCCACAGTTCCTGGAACGCCGGCTGCCGGTTGCAAGAAAGCCAAGACCAAGAACCATGGCCCTGCTGCAGCCAAAGCTACTCCCAGTACCACCACCCTTTCCGCCGCGCCCACTCCACCTCCAGTGGTAGGTGCCGCTGTTCTACGGGCTAAGGCGAGACGTCGTGCTGCAAGAAACGGGTGGCAAGAAAGATCCGTACCAGGCATCATCAGACGGCGACTCATAAACGCAGAGTTGTGGCTGCTAAGAGGGTCACTGCTGTTGAGGCTCCTTTCCCCAAGACCTTTATCTCCTTTTCCTCGCCCAGACATTTTGAATTCACCTGAAGATTCTAAACTGAGTGCCCTCAATCTGCAAAGAAAGCCTTGAGTACTTATTTGTGTTCTGAGGACGTAGTTCTGAGGATGTGGAAGTCAGGCAACCTGCTTTGTACTGGGCGTTGCCTAAAAAGAACTCGAGTTCTACAGAAGTCGAGTTCTACATTGGCAAAATAAAAGCCGATAATTCCCGCTGGGCAGACGCAGACTTCTTGGTGAGTCCAGAAATCTGTTTAGATTGTGCCGTTTCCAATAGTTTTGGTAAAAATTGTACCACTGGCCAAAAAATTGTGAAACTATTTTATTTCGTTTTTCAATTTGGATAACATAAGCTTCTAAGCCAAAATCTTGATCCCCCTTCAGTTATGTGCTGTGATTTCAGGTTTTCATTCCAACCCACAATGACTTTTCTTTTACACAAATGTATGACCTAATAGTGATTTTATAGATGGGTTGGTTTTTCTGTGTGGGTTGGTATAGTTGAAAATGGATGAAATAAAGTTCTGCTGTTAAATCTTGTCATTTTCCTCTCCTCCCTGCAGCCTGCATTTCTTCCAGACCCGGCCAGTGTGGCAGGGCAGACGGTTACATCCTGGAAGGAGAGGAACTCCGAGTTCTACATTCTCAAAATAAAAGCAGATAATTCCCGCTGGGCAGACCCAGACTTCTCGGTGAGTCCAGAAATCTGTTTAGATTGTGCCGTTTCCAATAGTTTTGGTAAAAATTGTACCACTGGCCAAAATAATCCATGTTATGGTAGGGGAGAACGGGGTAAGATGAACCTCTGGGTAAGTTGAACCACCCCCTGTATCTTTAAAACTATACACATGAGTTGTCATATGACCTTAAAATCAGGACACACCCATCATTTCCACCTGGCTGTGAAGTTGAGAGACACATGGGCAAAGTGATGAGCATATTTCTACACAAAAAAGTGTTTTTTGCTGGTCAAAGTTAATTTTTTACTTTTCTGGTATAATGTTTTTTATTTTAAAGCAAATGTACCCAGGTTGAAACTTATATATCATGCATGTTGGTGATATTCCAATGTATAAAACCATGTGAATCATTTAGCTAAAGAAAAGCCTGAAGCATTCATTTAGCCAGGTTAGGTCAAAATGGTGGCCATGGGGCAAGATGAACCAAATGCCTTGGGGTATATTGACCTAATGTTAATCACTATTCATATTTTTTTTATTATGTCTTTGCTTCTCAAATGATGCTGTATGACCTTTCATTTGGAGGAATACACTCATTTAAGAGTAAGTTTTCAATATTGTATTAACACTTGCAAATATTAAAAGGTTCTGAATAACAAACATTTTATATTTTATATTGTTTAAATACCATTAAGACAATAAATAAGACTATTTGCAAAAGGGAAATGTGTTATTAAATTATTGTTGATACGTGAATACATTATTTGTTCAAGTTCAAAACTTAAAAATGCAAAATATCATATGGGTAAATTTACCCCTTGACTAGGATCAACTTACCCCTTACCTGGGGCAAGTTGAACCACATTTTTTTTTTAGAACCCATATTTTTACAACCATTTGTCATAGATGCACACTCATGATTTCAATTGATAGAAAACATCTTGAAGTTTTAGTAGATGTTTAGATTTTACTTCCATCTCATTTTTCCTTGCCTAGAGGTCAACATAAGTAAAAAGTGGTTCATCTTACCCCGTTCTCCCCTACTTGATATTGTGATTGTGAAACTATTTTATTTAGTTTTTCAATTTGGATAACTTGTCATTTTCCTCTCCTCCCTGCAGCCTGCATTTCCTCGAGACCCGGGCGCCTCGACATGTTTGGATGTCGCAGGGCCAGTTGAAGCCCGGGCCGGACCCGGACAGCCCGGACAGTGTGGCAGGGGAGATGGCTTCTATTTTCGAAGGGAACAACATGCGAAAGATAATATCATTGATGTCAGAAATACTTGAGGGCGGGGTGGGAAGGGATGGGGGGATGAAGAGTGGGAAAAGGGAGAAGGGTGGGGGATACTGAGTTTATTTAAGATTATTGTGTAATTGAAACGCATATTTGTTTGTATTTGAAAAATCAATAAAAAATTGAACAAAAAAAAAAGAAATACTTTATAAGGGAACGACATGCGAAAAATAATGTCATTGACGTCATATTTTGGATTGATCTAACCAACGTCCAAATATTGTTGATATTTTGTCAATTAAAACTTCAAAACATCCAGGCATGTTTTTTGATTTCAAGAAATTGTAATAAACGTCGTTCGTAGGAGAATCTGCTGACGATGTTAGGCTAAATGTTGGTAACTTGGTGTCATACCTGTTTTATGGTTTATCACCAGCTGAGCTGTAGTTGTTATCAGCAGTGGCTGTTCTGTGTTTGTGCCCGAGGCCTACCCTTCCTCCCAAGAAGGGGGTATTACTGTATGTCATGGTGTCCCTTGAAGGTCAGGGTTGATTGATGATTGAATACTTTATTAACAGTTTTCAAATAGTACAGTGGTACGATTATACAAAGATGCTAAGGACAACACGAAGCCCTAAGGGCTTGTTTCCATTGTGGTCCTATGTATTCCGTTTATCAAGACATTTAAAGGAGTAGTTCACCCCAAAATAATTTTATTTTCTACTAATTACACACCCCATGAAGCCTTGTATACATTTTTTCGTTTTTGTCGCATTGCTTAGCCAATAATTTGATGACCGGCAGACTCAAAGAGTCTCCTACTGAGCAGCCACCTGGTCATCAAATTATTGGCTTAGAAATGCGACAAAAACATAACATCTCCCATGTGTTCAGGCCTTCATGGGGTTTGTAATTGATTACAATTTTTATTACATTTTTTGGGTGAACTACTCCTTTTTTAGAGACAAACAATAACGTACAAGAAATCATCAACACTAAACAATTGGGCGTGGGGGATCATTTCTTGTGTCAAGCTTAGAAGACTTTTCTAGGACCAGTTGCAAATTGCAGACCGGTGCTCTTTTATGGTGGTTTTGAAGGAGGGTAAGGGAGTCACACTTTTTGATGGCTGTGTTGGTAGGGCATTCCACATTTTAGTGGCATAACGGAAGAACGAATTTAACCTCATGTTTGTTAAGAACTCCTTATCTTATCTATATAAAGCGCATTTTGCCGATTAAATTCGTGTTATATTACTTATCCGCCTGAAATGTATTGTTTAGCTTGATGGAAGATTTTCAAGCCCAATGTGCAAAGTGAGTTGTACACCCTCAACTTGTACCGTCTTGATATATCATCTGTTATGAAACAGATGATATATCAATATTGAATCTTGGCCTCTTGGTTGTAGGGTACCGTTTCAGGGGGCCCCAGATGACATAAGGCATGGGTTCCCAAACTTTTCAGCCCGCGACCCCAAAATAAGGTGGAAATTGACTCACGACCCCACCTAAACCTGGAGGTCATTTATGCACATAAACTTGCACGTTCGGTGCGCATTTGTAATCTGTTAAAATGGTAAAATGTACCATTTGTGATCATTTTAGATGGTAATTCCTCCATTCTATTGAAAAAAGTTTTAATTTTTTTTTTTTTTTTAATGACCCAAAATAATTTCGCGCCCCCACGTCAGTCTCCCCTACTTTGGGAACCCCCGACCTAAGGGACCTAAGGGTTCTAGGAGGTTCATATGGCTCCAGCATGTCTAAGATGTAGCTGGGCCCAGAGCCACAGAGACATTTATAGTCAAGTAACAACATTTTAAAATCAATTCTCTGGGGGACTGGTAGCCAATGTAAAGATTTTAGGACTGGTGTAATATGGTCATCTTTTCTAGTTTGTCAGGACACTAGCAGCGTGCTAGAGTGCCAAACTGCTGGCCAAGGAGGTATGTGCCTATGGCAGGAGTATTATGGTTGCTGTGCATTAGGTGCTTGCTGAAAATCTCAGTAGGCTGATATGATTGAATCTGTTGTGCAGGTAAACTGGAGACCAGTATCATTTCGAACATGTGTTAAGAAAGGCGCCGAGACAGCCACCGAGATGGTCCAACAGTCCTCGGGGAGCCTCCCCATCCCGAAGTTAAAGGTAGAGGGCAAGTTCGAGGTGCAAGGCCGAGGGCAAGATCAGCTGGGAATTCAAAAGCAATGAACCACCAGCAAAACGTAAGTCATTATCTTGTGCTCTTGCACGGCCTTGCACGGCGTGCATGAACACATACAGTGCAACCACGTTCCAATTCAGCATTGGAACACTGCCTGTTTGTCAGCACCAATCACAGCGTAAAAATGGAGGTCTGCGGTCCTAAATTTAATATACTGTAGTCGTGTAGCACTTTTGTAAAGTATTGATAATGCCAGCACACGTTGTGCATTTGCTCTACATGCATGCTGATATAATGAAGTGTTGAATAGGTTTTTGTTGGTTCTGGTAATCTAATCTGTCATAGGGTTAACTTGGTTCATCGCCTTAAATCCCTTGTTTTTGTATACCCTGTAGTTGTAGTTTCATGGCACCCCGACTATAAGACTCTTAAGGCTATACATCAATACACACCATACACACAACCCTTTCAACTTGTGTTAGAGAAAAGTATTTCAAATTGAAAAAGTCGGTTGTCATTTTTGTCAAGCAAAAGCACTGCATATTGATGTATAAGTTGGCTTTAAAGCGACATAGGTTTGCAATTTAAGGACCCCATAAGTCTGATGCACTCGATGATATTACACCCTTTAATGTTCAGATCCAGTCAGACCGTCGACATGGCTGGCAACTCAGACCCACCAGAGACCGCCGCCGACATGGACACCCCAGAGGAAAACGCCAGCCAGAACGGCATGGAGATGGACCCTCAGCAGGATAATGACATGGAGACCAGGATCGAGATTTTTTTTTATGTGGAGATGTTAATGCATACAGAAGCTAATGACATAGTTCCTGTTTTGGCTAGTGGTTCCTGCAGCTGAAACAGAGAAGGTTTGGCTCCTAAAGAAGTGACTAGTACATTTGGTGGAATTGTTGCACATTGCAGTACAAATCATAATTTTCTATGTGCCACATATATTGACCGTTGTTTTTTTTTGTTTTTGTTTTACATAACACTGTTTTAATTCCTGTCTTAATATGACGTCTAAATAAAACTAAAACACTAAAATCAATGAAATAAAAATGACTAAAGGTGGTTATTTTGGCTACTCTTGACAGTTTTTAACATGTAGGATTTCAGTATCATTATCAAAATGCTGTAGACAGACATGTAAACGTCTCACTTGGTCTACAGTAAATCATGCTGTGTCTTCAAGGGGTGGCCGTGGTGCTGGAGGTTCTGCATGTGGTTGGTGATGGCGGACACACCTCTTCTTCTCCTCACAGCCATGCTCCTTCCCAAGTGCATCCAATTCCTTGGACAGGCCTTTAAAAGAGGGTTAAATAAGTGCTTTTACAAATTTTGCCAAGACTGATACCAACCGATATCAATTTCAGTTTGGCTATTCAAAAAAATAGCAGATCCTTGGACAGGCCTTTAAAAGAGGGTTAAATAAGTGCTTTTACAAATTTTGCCAAGACTGATACCAACCGATATCAATTTCAGTTTGGCTATTCAAAAAAATAGCAGATCTACAAGCTCATAGCACGGGTGCCGCACTATGAGCCGAGTGCCGCACTATGAGCTTGTAGATCTGCTATTATTTGAAAAATCGTGGAAAATGTGCAAATCTTTGTATATATATATTTTTGAAAGCAAACATTTTTAACTCAAATCTTTGCTTCTGGGGGGGGGGTGCCTGGAACAACATATTTTGAGATGAGGACCCGCGGCCAAATACATATAATCTTTGGGGTCCTTGACATGAAAACGTTTTGAGCACCACTGATATTATAGTAACAAAAAAAATTGATAGAGAAAAAAAACTATTAGAGATTTAGAAGACATTAAAGAATCCCCAGAAGCAAATATTGGAGTTACAAATGTTAGCTTTAAAGAGAAATATATATATATATATATATATATATATATATATATATATATATATATATATATATATATATACACACACACACACACAAAGATTTGCACACATTTTCACGACGATTTAAAAAAAATAGCAGATCTTGTATATCTGCTATTTTTTTCATAGCCCAACAAAATCTAAAATGGCACAGATGCGTTCCCAGTCTTAATGGGTTAAAAGCTCTGAGTTTAGCATTTCATTTATTAGACTAATTGACTGTTAATTGCTTGGCTCAATAACAACCTTTCACCCCCATGTTTTTCCTCTGTTCATGCATGTGCTTTTGGAACAGTCTGTTACAGTGAGTGACACCGTTCAGACTGCAGATAAATCTGTTCTCTTCAGAACTGACTGTGTATGTGTGCACGTGCATGTGAACTTACATTAACGTTCATTCAGAATGTCAGTGCGCGTGCACATTACAGTAACATTTAACCCATTAAGACCTGAGGCTGATTCTACAAATGCCTTCGAAATCAGTAGTTCTCACACTTTCAAGATTTTTCCAAAAACGGCATAACATCTAGTACATCAAAGGTTTCTGTATTTGTGATTTAGCTACTGTACCTCCTGCTTTGTGCAAAATAAATATATCTGACAATTTATGACAGACAACTGTTACTAAAGGACTAAACAACTGCATACCTAACACTGGACATTTGCGAATGCATTTAAGGCTTAAGACAATGCAGTTAAAACCCACAGTCTCTGCTAAGTGACAGACTAGACATTCTAGATGAGCTGTTAAAACTTAAACCAAGTTTAAATGACCTTTGCATGATATTCATGCAAATACACAATCACCACAATGGACATTTCCACTTGGTATTATATTTCTCCATTAATATGCATTCTGCATTTCCACCAGGAAATATATTTCTCTATCATTTTGTCTGAGTAGGTTCAAGGTTCTGTTCTGTGCCCACTCCAGATGATGACAGTGCTGCATCACCACCATCTATCTAGTGGTGACTTTTGGGTCTGGAACCTCCTTGCTACAGTAATGCACAGAGCCTATTACAGCCTTTGTGTGTCGATTAGAGATGTACCGGTAGATACAGAGTACCGATCCGATACCAGTGAGTCATTTAAAATATATAGGACAGTGGACTCTTACAGGTCTGTAACTCTGAGGGTGTACACATGGAACCGAATGCACCCGAACCGAACCAAATAGACCCTGTCAGAGTTATGGGGGTCCTTGAAATTAAACATTTTTTGAGAACCAACCACTGTATAAAACAGTCATGCAACATCAACTGAAGCATTCAAAATACAAAATAATTGATTACTGTAAATGACATATCATGTGATACATGACTTGGTGTCGGAATGGCATAGACTGGCATACTCACAGATACCAGCATTTTAGGCAGTATCGGACGCTTTTAACATACTGGTATCGGAACTCTAGTGTCGATAAATAAGTGTTATAATTAAGTAGTTATACTAACCTGATGAGTTTGCCGTCATGTTCCCTCCCAAAGTGAGTGAAGGATGGTTGGCTGGAGGTACTGTTGGCAAAAGCTTATTGGTCCTTGGACAAAGACTGGAGCCAGAGTGATGACAAAATCTAAGAGAATAACAAAAAAAACATGGTCACTATACCAACGTGTTGATCACTGTAGCTTTTGATGTTCAGGTATGAACTCAAAACCCTGAAGAAGACTGTAGTCGAAACGTTGGTTTGTGCTCAAAATAAAGTGGGAAAAAGCATCATGACTACGAGCTGTGTGACTTCCCTTTGTTAACAATAAAGTGACTCTTACTCATCAACTTACAGTACCTTGTGTACTTGAAAAAATAAAGCATCATTGAAAGCCACTCTAGCAGATAGCTGGATGTTCACAGTTTAGGGCTGGCTTTGGCACTGGGCTCTAGTTTCACTCTGTGGGGAAATATCTATGGGATAAAGAGCAAATGTGTCAAGTACACTGATACGGTACAACAATGAGCCAATAATTAAGTATGAATAGTGATTACACATGATTTAATTACCTGGGTGAGCGACAGGACAGTTCTGACACCATGCTTCTCCAGTGTACTTCAAACACTATAGTACGTAGTTCTTTGCACAACACAGTAGAGTAGTGGAGAGAAGACAATAATTGACAACAGATTCATGATTTTCCAAACAAACATTAAGGCAAGGTCAGATTATTACCTGTACATATCCTGTGTATCAGAGACACATAGGGAAGTCAGACTGCACCACAGTGACGTTCGTTGGCCCCGTCAGTTGTCACTGCAAGATAAGATAAAACCTTTATTGATCCACGGGGGCCACCAGAGGCAGCACAGCAGTTAAGATGCGTTATTATGGATCCCACGCCAGGTCTGGGCAAACCCGCTGTGATTGGTCAGTGGTCGCTGTGATTGACAGTTCTCGTTTTTGCAACTATGCATATACCTAACCTTAACCCTAACCCTAACCTCAGTAAGACTATGCCTGAACCTAACCTTAACCCTAACCTCAGTAAAACTATGCCTGCCAGGGAGCCAATCAGATAGGTAAGGCGGGTCTATATCCTGGAGCGTTGGTGGGATCCATAATCAGGCAGTTAAGATATAGTTACAGGGCAAGAGAAAGTTGTGAAAGGTTGGCCGATGGCACAAGGCTCAAAAAAGTAGACAAGTCCAGTCCACTAATGCAGTTCTTTTGGAATTGTATTTACCTATAAACATTCAGAGCAGATTTCACAGTGCAAGCACGGGCAAGAATACTTCAAAAATAAAGACTGGCCAAAACAAAGTTTTAAGAATAGGAAACAGAAATTAACACTTGAAAACTGAACCTAAGGAAAACAACAAATCAGGAACTCAAGATACTGTGAACAGGCAAAAACCTTCCACCCTGGCAGCTCTCCCCTGACAATGTCCCTAGCTAGCCTCAAGCCAAACTGAACTCCCTTCACAAGTAGCATGCATGCCTTTTAAACAGGCGAGGCAAACCATACCATAATCAGTAATTGGTAACCCAATTAACTCAAACATGGCTAGCCCATGAATTATCTTATACAATTACTATTAAGCATTAAGGAATTTAAAAACAAATTCAACTGTTTCCCCGGCGCCAATTCATTCACAGAGTATTAAATAAGACAAAACATAAAACAAAATTATGAACAAACACCCCTCCTCCTCTACATTGCTTGGCCCCTTCCAATCAACAGGATTGCCAGCACTGCAAAGGAGAGACAATTGACCAACACATAATTTAACTTACACGCAGTGTCAATAAATAAAGAGGTTTAAAACCCTTCCAGTCCTTAGTATGTGTTACTTAAAAATGTAATTTGTACACAGAGGCAACATGCAACACAACAATATTGAACAGTCACTTCCAATCCAGCTGGTGATCAATTAGTCATTTGACTCAGCTGAGTGGTGTGTGTGTGTGCGCGCGCGTGCTCTGGGCTGCCCCAGTGACAAAAGTACTGAAGATACAGCAGGGTAAAAGACATCACGCTCAAAAGAAACGCCATCAATGAAGAACAAAAGCAGACAACATACACCCTCAACAAAGCTTGCATCATGCAGGACAAAATAAATAATAAGAACACACAGTAACCATGTCACTGATGTGATGTCAGAAAGAGTCCTTAGTGTAATGAGCTGTTGTTACATCACAGTTAATTAGACTACTGAACGAGCAGAGCGACCATCATGTGTCTCATCTTCATGGCTCCCGGCTCAAAAGACACTCCAAGTCTATTGTAGTGTTTCCCCAAGGAGTAGATGAATCTATCATTTCCCGTCCTGCTCTATGGCCCCACTATATCTCTGTGTGTGTGCGTTGTCGATGATAGCGTCCAGCTTCCACGCTATGCTCACCTTCCCCAGGGTAGCCCGAACGAGGGAGCCGGGCTTCCTGACCAACAGTGCTGTTCATGCTGTCCAGGTCCTCAGCTGCCCTTCACAATCAATATCACACTGATCTGGTGTGCAGGATGAGGGGACACACCTGGATTCAAACAAAAACCTTGGACAATAAACACCAGTGTGCATGTAATTACCGGTAGGTAACAATGCTGGTAAAATATGATCTCCACGTTAATGCCATTTCATAGTTTGATCAGACGTTGTGGATACAAACACGTTTATGTAATGGAATAGGTTCATTAATAACGTGTTGTGACTAATTGGCCCCGTTACTGACAGTCATACTGGTGAAATGGAATTGATTGACATTCTTTTATAAGCAAAAAGGTAAATACATGACCATATATCATGTGTACTTGTTTATACACAATTTGATTGAATGCTTGATTCTGATAGGTCAATCACAATTCATCGGTCTAAAATGAAATGAAATATATCACAAAATAAACATTCAGACAGTGGTGTAAAGTAACTAAGTGCATTTACTCAAGTACTGTACTTAAGTACAATTTTGAGGTAATTTTACTTCCAATTTTCAATACTTTTACTCCACTACATCTCAGAGGCAAATATTATAATTTTACTCCATCACAATTTAAAAAAAACGTTTAGTTACTAGTTACATATGGATTTAGATTACCTACTTCAGCCCTATATAATATATTTCGGCCATTTGAAAATAGCAGATCGACAAGCTCATGTGTTGCATCGCGACACATTAGTGAGCTTGTAGATCTGCTATTTTCAAAAGATGTTTTATACATTTGAAAACTTGTGAAACGGGACATTTCTGCATAATGAGTACTTTCTACTTTTGGCACTTTAAGTACATTCTGATACCAATACGTTTACTCAAGTATATTTTTTAATACCAGACTTTTACTTGTAACAGAGTATACAGTGTATCTGCATAGCAATATTGATACTTTTACTTAAGTAAAACAATTATTCTTACTTTTTCCACCACTGCATTCAGACTACACTTTGTTGTCTTTATTATGTATAATAGCTGACTACTTTTGTTTTCTTGCTACTTGTTAAAAGGAACAGATCTGAATCACCAAAGAAAAACGTCATCTTAAACACACACCCCACTGACTGTATTACAGAAGGAGGGTTATTGTGTCTTTATGAGACTTTGTAGTGAAATAAAACAAGTTTGAAAACTAAACACTCCACCAAACAAGCCTCAATTTAAGTGTCCGCTCACTATAATGGTCCGTCCCTGAACAACAGCTGCGCAGTGATCAGTTCCGCCTGTATGACGTAGTGGTACTAGGAACAGTGGTGGAAAAAGTACTCAAATTCAATTATTTTACTTAAGTAAAAGTATCAATACTGCAATGTAGAAATGCTCTGTTACAATTAAAAGTCCGGAATTCAAAATTAACCTGAGTGAAGGTAAAAAGGTAACACATTGTGAGCTTGTAGATCGGCTATTTTCAAATGGCCAAAATGTATATAGGGCTAAAGTGGTTAATGTATGTTTTGTAATAATAATCAAAATCTACAACTAGTAATTCAAGTAAAAATAATATTGTAGTGGAGTAAAAAGTATAATATTTACCTCTGAGATAGATATAGTGGAGTAGAAGTAAAAGTACTGAAAATTCGAAATACTCGAGTAAAGGAATAATTAATACCTCAACATTGTGCTTTAGTAAATGTACGTAGTTACTTTACACCACTGACTAGTAGGACTAGGAGGAACCACTATTTATCTTACTTTTGAGTTGAATAATAGTGCTGTGTTTAGTCTCTTTCTAGAAGCTAAATGACCACTGTGTGTACAATTGTAGTTACCTGGCGCCCTCCTGTGGTCTATAACGTGCACTGTTTCTCATAATGGACACAGAAAGCCCACAGCCTGCTCCAGTGGTTCTTAAAATGGGCTCCAGGGACCCCCGGGGGTCATTGAGGGGGTTCTAGGGGGTCCCCAGCAAAATGGGGACCCTGATCAAGTCAACCTAATCAGTTTATCCACTTTAACAACTACATCGGCTATTTGAAAATAGCTGGCAGACCTACAAGCTCACAACGCGTTGTGAGCTTATAGATCTGCTATTTAAAAACAAAAATAATCTTGCTGAATATTTTAGAAAGGTTTGGAATATTTTGGAAACATTTTGAGAACACAAATCTTGTCCCTGGCACAATTCTTTTTTCAGATGGGGGGCCTGTGGCCAATTACATATTCATTTGGGGGTCCTTGACATAAAAAAAAAAAGTGTCTCAAAACACAATGAAATAAACTCAGCATGTGCACATGATCCAACAGGCCTTTTTTATGGAATAGTCTTAAATTAGTCAACCCACATTTCTGCAGACACGGCAACAAAATCAAACAAGACAAAATCATGATCAAGTCCAAAATATAAATATGTCTTTATTTCACAATCCCGAAAGAGATCAGCCATCCATAAAAGGAATGCTAAATTTAGTCTCTTCTCAAGTCTAAAATGGATATAATTTCAGCAACATACAGTAATTCAGTTTCAAAATAAGCGAGATCATCCATTGTCTACACACCATTAACAGTACAGTGAAAAACAATCTGGTTCACATACGTATATTTACACAAATTTCAACTCAGAAAAACCTCAGATATTTAAATGCTGGTGCTTGTTAGTTCCTCCTTGATACAAAGACTTTCAATGCAGGTGTACAACGTTGACTCCTCCAATAAAAACAAAGAAAACATGTATTACCTTTCCTTATGTGACATAATTTCTGTCCCCCCCAAAAAAGTGTTTCCTACGACAAAGCTGGTTTGTGATTTTTTATTTGTGTTTTTTACATTCATTGTAGTATGTATATATTATGTGAGATTGTTTGTTGAACATATTTCCTGTGCATGGTTGGTGAGTTTGGTTATTATCAGCGGAAGACCTTTGAACCTCAGACTGTCATGTTTAAGATATAGTCCACCTCTTTAATTATATTTGCAACAACTGATGATTCAGTGTACAGTTTACCAGTGACCTCTGTTTTGTGTATCCTAGTGAACGAGAAAATACACAGTATGATTTCACTCTGAGAGTGTACAAATGGAGTAAAAGTAATGGTCCATGTGTACACTGTCAAGAGTTAACATTCAGGGTTTGACAGTGTGGTTTTTCAAACAACCCTTATGTGGAACCATATTGTTGCTGTCGGGCAGAAACCTTCTATCTCCATATTTCAACTGTTTATGTAATTATAATTGTATTTCTTTGAAAATGAATGCCGCTACGTTCATCATAATTAGTTCATAATTAGTGTCCCATAAAAGTAGCAAAAATAGCCAATCTACAGTGCACGCTCACGACACATCGCAACATGTTGTGAACTTTTTAAGTTAAAGCTAAGTGTCTGTGGGTTTCATAAATATTGAACCAATGAAAAAGTATTAACAAGTGCTTGTGACTCAATACTAACTACATTGGATCCATTGAAACACAGGCTCCTATTTCCATTTCCATGAAAAGTAACACTCTTGGACATACAAGGTTTCCACGAGACAGTGACGATATGCAGAAAGTATACGATGATCATGCAACGAGCACCATTACCAGCACCTTAATAATGTAAGACCAGTTCAGTGAACTGGTGTCAATAAATGCACCTTGATATCATATCAGATTAGCACCATGATGAAAACAATGTGTAAAAGATAAACAATTTAAAAAAAAAAGATTCTCAGTGAAAATGTTTGTTGCCAGTGTGTTGGGCCAGTTCAATTTGTCAGCCTGTATTGTTTATTTTATTCTTTTTTTAATGGAGAACGATAATAAAAAGCTGTCACAAACCCTGTATGCCTTATTGAGACCCTGTGAAATATAAATCTGTATACAAAGTCTTCACAAGAATACAGCACCTGGAATTATCCTTAGATCTTGTGTAGTGGGATGTGACTGAGTGGTTTTCCAGCAAAAAAAAAGAAAACAGAACGATATAAAATGAATATAGTTAGTTTAGCATCCACTGACATAGTATAAATAACTGAAAAATATCCTGATGAGATAAATGACACATTTTGCATTCTGGAAAGGACAGCCTCATTAGTAAAAACAGTATAAACATACAGTAAGTCCTGATTTTTAAAAAAACCTTTGAATCCTATGGTTTATGTATTCTTTTCACCACTTGTGCCCTATGCATTTTCCAAAAAGTGAACATGAATTAAGTGACGACTACATTAAGCACTTTGTTGTTTCAGCATTTCGCAAATTGCTTGGTATTGAACGAGGCTGAATGCCATTCGATATGTAGATCATTTCCACCAATTGTAGCTTAATCAAATTGCAGAACAAAAAGTCGATAAATGCGGAAATACTGTGAAAGAGGAGAGGTTTCACACAAAGCTGTCATATACGTACAGGTATATAGTATATCTCTATCTGTCCATACATATGTAGGCCTATGGTTCACGACCTTTTTCAAGTTTATTAAAAAAGAAAAATTTAAAAAAGTGCTTCTCAATATGCCATACATATCTGTGTACAACGAACAAAAGACACAACCTCAACTTAAATGAAACAAACGATACGATGAAGCACACCTCCTTCATTGAGCGCCAATGTGTTTCAGAGGCATGTGAAGGAAGAGCACCATGCTACATGTGACATCAGCTGTAGTAAAAAATGCATGTATGAATATTAGTCTTTTCCTCTATGTTACGTGATGCAATGCGTTCACCTAACCACTCGAACCCTATAGCGTCCCTACAGCTACGGAGCGCAACAGTCGCCGCCGGGCGGCGCTGTTTCCAGAGGTAGAATATCCCATTCCTTTTCTCCATAGTTGTCTGCTTAGATGTTTCAGAGTTATATTTAGAGTTTTAAGCCTGGAATCAAGTCAACCAGCATCCTGGCAATAAAATATTTGATTCTATTCATATAGAAATATTAACAAATTTTAAAAAGCAAAAAAGGTACAAGACTGTGTACATAAATTAAGAATATTGGAACTACTTCTCTCATAAGCCATTGCTCATATGCAATGCTTACAGCCTAAACAATCGTTTAGCTTGCCTCTTTTGTTTGTTTGTTGTTGTCTTTATTATAGTCTTTATATTGTTGATAGTACTGTAAACCATTGTAGTTGACTGGGTAGTCATTTTCAGAGATGTCGGGTTGTTGTGGGTAGGTTTTGGGTATTTATCCATGACACCGGTAATCAAACATGTTTTCCTTAAAACTAGTTTCATTATAGTATTATCGTTTTACAACCAGGACCCTCGAGGTAAATCTGTAATGGATTGTTGCAACATTATAGCTGATAATAAAAAACCTCTATGGAGAAAAGGAATGGGATTTTTTACTTCCAGAAACTCTCTGTTGAGCTCCATTCGGGGGGGCGAACAATAGCCGATCTAAAAACTCTCAAGTTTTAGATCAGCTATTCTCGGCGAAGAGATTTGGTGTAGAGGGAAACACTAGTGGACCTAGTACAGAGCCCTGGGGGACCCCGGTCAACTAAGTATAATAGGGTTTAAGTGGTTTTTAACAAAGGTTACAGTTCAAATGGCACCAATGTATAAACCCATAAAATAGTTTTTATTTTTTTGTATTTTTATGAAAAGAGCACCGCTGGTTGAAACAACCATAGATCTAGTTGTAAAACAAAACCAAAAGAAAATCAGAGTGTCAACATAATGCAGGTTAACATTATCAGAGACATTTTGCAGTAAACAGGCTTACACCAGAAATTAAATAGAAACTGTCATGATCAGAATAAATAATCACATCTTTCTTTTTTTCTTTTTGTTCTTCGTTATCAGGTATATATATATATGTATATAAAAAAAGAACCCAGTTTGAAAATGTCTTTTAAAATGCTTCAAAGCACCATGTGTTTTTTCTTTTTACAATAAAAACCAACACCTAAAGTCACAGTTAAAAAGCCCACACACTTTGGTCTTTCTCACCACTTTGAAGGCAGAGGAGGAAAGACGAGACGAGGAAAAAGGAGAAAACCCAGATTAGAAAAGCACGGTTAAAATGACATTTGTAAAAAAAAAAAAAACGTGAGCAGAACGTTTTGAAATCGGTTGAGGTAAGGCAGAAGCACAGGGTGTAAGGTGTGTGTGTGTGTGTGTGTGTGTGTGTGTGTGTGTGTGTGTGTGTGTGTGTGTGTGTGTGTGTGTGTGTGTGTGTGTGTGTGTGTGTGTGTGTGTGTGTGTCTGTGTGTCTGTGTGGGTGTGTGTTACTTGTATTACTATACCTGCGAGGGCCAAGTGTCCCAACAGGTATGGTAGAATTTGACAGTGTGAGAGAAATGGTTGTCTTTGTGGTTAATAAAAGATTTGTAGGCTCAGGTTGGGTTTAGGGTTAGGATTAGGATTGTTAGACATTTAGAGGTTAGGGTTGAATTTTTGCCCGATTTACACTTAGTTGAGCACAGGTGCCATCGCCATTTCTAAAATGTTGATGTCCTCACAAGTAATCTAAATGTGTGTGTGTGTGCGTGTGCGTGTGTGTGTGTGTGTGTGTGTATCAGAAAGAGAGAGAGAGAGAGTGGTGAAAAACACTCACTCCTAAGTCCAGCGGTTATAGGGGCCCGTGACCTGGGTGAGAGCGTAGGGGGACACGGTAATGACGCCGTCGCGCGGACGCGTCCACGCCTGACGGGTGGGCACTCTCGTCACCCTGTCCTCGTGAACCTGTCCGCCGTCCTCGTCCTCGTCCTCTTCCGCCGCCGTCGCCGCCCCTGCTCCTCCTCCTCCCCGGCCCCGGCCCCGCCCTTTCCCCCCGCCCCCGGCGTCGGGCAGCGGGCTGTAGTCCAGCCCCATGGCCAGCCTCTCCGCCTCCTCCTCGCGCTCGCGCTCCCGCCTGGCCATCTTGGCGTCCCACATGGCCATGCCGTGGCCCGGCTCGTTCAGGGACTTGTGCTGGTAGAAGACCAGGGAGATGCGCGTGGGGTGGCTGCGGTCGGGCCGGAGGATGGGCGTGGTGGCGTGCAGCTCGCGCCGCGCGCACTCGATCAGGATGGAGCCGTGCGACGGCGCCACCGCCACCCCGCCGATGTCGTTGTCCAGGAAGTTGTGCTCGCTGTCCGACCACACCTCCTCCTGCTTCACGTCCTCCTCCTCCTCCTCCTCCGCGTCCAGAGGGAGAGGCGGCGGAGTCTGAGGGAAGGACGGGCGGAGGGAGGAGGGGGGCGCGAGGAGGAGGCCGTGACCCCTGGCCTCTGCCGGCCCGGCCTCCCCCTGCGCGCCCCTGTGGAGCCCATTGAGCCTGCTGAAGAGACCCTCGGAGGTAGGTAGGGGGGAGAAGGAGGAGGAGGGAGCAGGGGGAGCGCCGGGCGGGTGCAGGGGAGAGCACTGCACCTCGCTGGGCTCTGTCTTAAACGCGTGGGGGGGGTACTCGGCCACTCTATGGGGAGGTGCGTGGTCCAGTCGCTCCGCGAAGGGCTTTTTGGGAACGTCGCCGGGCCCCGGAGAGTAAGTACTCATGGCGTATCCCTTTGTCTGGTGATTGAGTGCGGAGCCATTGTGTCCGTGCGGTGAGGCCGACAGGCCAGGGTGGTGGTGATGGGGGATGAGCCCAGGGCCCGGGCTGGGGTAGCTGCTGCTGCTGCTGCTGGTGCTTTGGTTGTAAGTGCTGGCTGGGTTGTGGTGGTTCTGCTCCGGTAAGTACTGGCCCGCGCTGGCCGCCGGGCTGTAAGAGCTGTAGTAGTCCTGCGGTTCCATTTTGAACGCGGGTGACTGCGCTGCCGAAGTGCCTTTCAGACCTACGTTCACACAAAATGAAATGGAAAATAAAAGATGAAACGCATCACCACAGAAAGAACATAGTATCTTACAGATTATCTGTTATATTCATCTGATATTACATAGGCCAATACATCCATTTAGACATGCTTGGCTCATTTCAGTGGTTCTCAAACATTTTCATGTCAAGGCCCCACCAACTGACGCATTATGTATGTGCGTATTATTGTGTATTCGGCAGAGGTCCCCCATCTTAAGACATTTTGTGCCAGGGACCCCCATAAGAGAAGATAAAAAATATTCAAAATGTGTCAAAAACTTTCACAATTTTTCAAATATTTCAAAAATAGCAGATCTATAAGCTTACAGGTTGTGAGCTTGTATATATTTTCAATTAGCTTCAGTAAATTAGGGTTAAAGTGGTCAAACTGATATTGATTTTGCTGGGGACCCTCCTGGAATCCCCTCAGAGACCCCTGGGGGTTCCCAGAGACCTACGTTGAGAACCACTGGCTTATTAGATGAGACTAAAAGAGCAGCGCAACCATGGCTTCTCCCACCTTTACTGGGGGTCTCGCTTTTCACTTTGCCGGGGGTTAGTTGGGCCAGCGCCAGCTTCTTCTCCAGTTTCTCTGCTTGGGCCTTCACCCGAGCCTCCTGCCTCCTCTTACGAGCCGATTTCACTGGTTCAGCCAGCAGACGCACCTACAGTATAACAAGTAAACCATGTTTAGACACACGCTCTTAGTGTAAAAAAAAAAATGCTATGCATTTCTTTGGTCATTTGATCCTCCTGTCTGTGTAATTTACGACACAACGTTGAATCGGCTATAGGAATCGTTATCTCAGAGGCAAATATTATACTTTTACTCCACTGCAATTATTATAAAGACGTTTTGTGCAACTTAAATAATTTATTTTAGTTGAAAGATATCCACATTAAGGGCACTTTCACACCCATTGCACCCAATTGTCCTTATCCTCAGTACAAACCACAGCAAGGTCCATACACAGTTTCCGATTCACTGTCACACAGGCCCTGACTTAGTAAACAAAAGCCACATGGCTGGAAATGCCTTAGGATTATTTGTCTAGAAGTACTCAAATATTTGTCTCTGTAGACTTTGACATCGGAAACCAAAGTGTCATGTTGTCAGGAGAAGTATTTTGAGTAATCTTATATTTATTAGTCATTTGTATAGTGTATATTTGAATTTTCAAGTAGCGTGGTACTTTTGAACATGCCAACTAGGGTTTAACATTTTCCGGGAAATAGCAAATTTTAATTCCCGGGAATTTTCAGACCTTTTCCCGGGCTTCCCGGGAATTCCCGTTAAAGGGTAAAAAAAAGTGCCCATTAAAATGCATTTACATGTAGATACTTAAATAGCCAATTTTACATCGAGGTGCCCAAATGTCCCTATTGTGTCCACCTATGAACTTGCACTAATAATGACTTAAGTTGATTTTTTAAATCATATAAATATAATATATAAATATAATAGCCTATAGTGCCCTGCCCTGGCGGAGATCTGCCCTGTTGCGCAGCAGCGGGTGAAGACAATTATCTTAAACGAGGAGCTGCGCTATGCACCCAAAACGCACTCAAACAATGTCAAACTCTAGCTGCTGAAATAAACGTTCCATTTGCATCATTATTGACAAGATAATTTGCAAAATGATTATTTATTTATTGTCCATCAGAGCGCAGGTGAGGTCACAGCTTATCTCTACTTTTGTAGGATATTGATTTGATAGCCTAAACGTGTAATTTGTTTGCAGTTATTAATTTATATTAGGCTACTTGGATGTTGGCTGTATGTTGTCAAATGTATTAATCTATATTTTATTGTTGATCAAATGTCGGGTTTTGTAGTGTGATTTTGATGTGCACATGGATGCGCTGCCACTGACAATCAATGAGACAGACAGCTGTTGTGCAGTTCACTTGTTCTACTAGGTAGTTCTAGTAAAATGGTAGTTTGAACGTTCTAAAATGCAAGTGTTTGATTGATTGATTGATTGATGTACTTTATTTAGTAAGACATGAGAACAGTACATGACAGTACATAACAGTACATGGAGGTAGGGTAGGCTACATTAATGATGATAAAATAATCGGACCACATCGGTCTAATAGCCTACTTTCTCTCTCTCTCTCCCTCCCTCTCTCTCTCTCTCTCTCTCTCTCTCTCTCTCTCTCTCTTTCGCACGCGTGCGAGTCGCTCGCGCTCTGTCTTTCTCTCTCTCTCTCCAGCTCTCCAGTCTGTCCTCTCTCTATCAAAAGCATTGCTTGGCTTGCGCGCATTTTAAGCTGGAGTATAGGCTCGAAATCAAACCTACCTACTGTTTATGCAGCGTTTCACTTGATGTTGAATCTCAATAGTCAACTGTCTACCGTATTGACAGCAGAGGAAACAGCGAAATCAGCGTGCGCAGGGCAGGCAGGGGGCATCACGGCCACTTGTGTTTTATTTTGTTCATTACTGTTACATTCAGTGCGTCCCATATTGGTTCACAACGGGACGATGGGACCCTGCCCTGGTCGGCAACCGGCAAGTAACTTGGCTAATTATAATAGTAATTCTTCCGCGCTGTAGATAGGCCTTTCTACTAATTAGTATTCATTTCTAACAAGAAAAAAAAAAAACGGGATCCCGGGAACCAAAGTCAGTTCCCGGGACGGTAAATATCCTCGGGATTCCCGGGATTCCCGCATCCCGGGAATCCCGGTGTTAAACCCTAATGCCAACTGCCAAAGTGAAGAATGCAGAGATGGAGAAGATACAGAACGTGAATGTAGAGACAGATGAAGGAGACAGATAATGCTTCACTCCATTGGGCGTGTCAAAATATGTGCTTTCAGAGCCCGCACCGACACAAGGAATCAGGATGCCTGATCCTAGCTTCTGATGTGACCGAGATAATGCTTTTAAAACCCGACAGACAGTGGTGGACAGTAACAATGTGTATGTACTTGAACACTATACTTGTGGTGGAAAAAGCACTCACATTTTTTACTTAAGTAAAAGTATCAATACTGCAATGTACTGCTACTTACAAGTAGAAGTTCGGAATTCAAAATTCACTTGAGTAAAAGGACAAAAGTATTGGTATCAAAATGTACTTACACATTGTTTTCTATAGCAGTCTGTAGCCTCTGCCAGGGTTTTTAATGATTGTGTTACCTGTTCAGGTAGCCACAGAATCTTTTCCTCCAGTATGATTGATCCCCTGATGGTTGCCAATCACTGAGGAGATTCAGGTGTGGTTTCACAAATGTCAACGGGGTCATTGTGACCTCGTTGACATGTGTTGTATGATGTTTGAAAATAGCTTAAAAAAACAGTAGTTTTAAAACAAACAAAAAAAGTGAATTGTTTGTCCGTTTATTTTTTAACATTGAAGTGAATGGAGCAGCAAATCTTTGGAAATTGTTATCTCCTAATTCGTTTTGAATAACGAAAAAAACTAAAAACTAAAACATTAGAGAATCTTTTTTTTTTTTTTTGCCGTTTATAAATGTCTTTAGGCAGGCAACAGCTAACTTCTCAAAGACGTTTTTAAACGTTTTTGGCAGTTAATGTGTTAAAGTACCACAAGTAAAAGTACTCATTATGCAGAATGTCTAATTTCACAAGTTTTCAAATGTATACAAACCTTTTGAAAATAGACAATCTACAAGCTCACAATGCGTCGCATCGCAACGCATTGTGAGCTTGTAGATCGGCTATTTTCAAATGGCCGAAATGTATATAGGGCTGAAGTGGGTAATGTATCTTTCGTAATAATAATACAAATCTACAAAGTAACTAGTAGGCTAACTAAAGTTTTCAAATAATTGCAGTGGAGTAAAAGTATAATATTTGCCTCTGAGATGTAATGGAGTAGAAGCAAAATTAAAGAAAATTGGAAATACTCTAGTAAAGTAAAAAAGACCTCAACAGTGTACTTAAGTACAGTACTTAAGTAAATGTACTTGGTTACTTTACACCACTGGTTATATCGGTGCACCCTGGATTGAACCCACCTCTCTGGGGAAGGCAGACAGGACCTGCAGGGCCCCGGTCTGGATCTTGGCCCACTGGCCCTCGACGCGGCCAAACTCGTCCCTGTCGGAGACCTTGTAGAGGGGCAAAACGTGCAGCTGCTCGTCCTCCGGTATGTTCCGCACCGCCCGGTTGTCTTCCTTGGTTAAAGTGCAAACCTGGAAGATTTGACATAAAACACCGTGTCTGCTCAGCCACACTGCATGCAAACAACCGCCTCTGTGTAACCACTTGAGCCATTATTTTACACTTTGGCTATTCAAAAATAGCAGATATACAAGCTCATAGCGAGCTTGTATATCTGCTATTTTTGAAAAATCTTTGCAAATGTGTGCAAATCTTTGAATATATATTTTTTTAAAGCCTAACTTTGTAACTCAAATCTTTGCTTCTGGGGGTCCCTGGAACAAAATATTTTGAGACGGGGTCCCCCATCTCAATATAATATACATATAATTTTGGCATGAATAAGTTTGATCACCACTGATATAGCAACATACGTTTTTCAGAAGAACTGTTAGGATTTGGAAGACATTTGTAGAATTGGCCTCGGTTCTTAATGCGTTAAGGCCAATTTATGAGATGACAAGCGTCGACCGATCGCGTTGCACGAAGTAATTGAAGTCAAAACGAGGACGGAGGACCTCCGCCGACGGTGTGGCGTACCACCGGAAAAATGAAAGGTCGCAGACGCCTTCGTAAAATGCCACGCAACTCGGATTGGTTGGGAGGATGCAGTGATGCACGCGACTACATCCGATTCCTTGTTTACGTTCTGTGGCAACGCTGTTGCGTCAGCGAGGCACGGACAGTATGAATGCTCAAAACTCACAACGTTGTGAGACACACGTAGTGTGAAATGTAGGTCTAACAGTTGTCACTCGAAGCATAATTTGGTCTAATTTGGACCACTGTCCCACACAAAAGCAGAAGAACAGAAGTGAACGTCGCATCGGCGTCAGGTGAACCGCTTAATTACCACAGTGCTGCCGTTGTTCATGTTGTGGGTGTCCTTGTGAGCGTGTGCACAGAAATCCACGCAGGCCGTGACCCCAGAGAACGGTCGCCCTTCCCTCAGTCCCAGCCTGCAGTTCGTTCCTGCCTGCTCTTGCTCCACCTGGCGGACGGACAGACGGACGGACAGACAGACAGACAGACAGACAGACAGACAGACAGACAGACAGACAGACAGACAGACAGACAGACAGACAGTCAGGTTGGGACAAACAACTAATACAGTAGGTTTAGAGATACAACAACTAAAAGGTGTAAATCTCACACCTTTACAACAATTCAATTTGGATTCTTCAGTCAATGATTGAGTCAGATCATGCAATTTCACCAAGATTTGATTTGATTTTGATACATAAAAACGTTTTTTCCCCCCATCCAATTACATTGAATTTATATATTATTTTTTGTATCTGTAAATTAATCAATTTATTTGTATTTGTTTACAAGAGGTGCCATGTTTCATAAAATGCTATTTTGGCAAAAAGATAACTACAGTCAATTCTAATATTTCATCTGTGCAGTTAAATCCCCACCTTAAGAACAATACATCTTAACACCCTAATTTAAAACTGCAGCCATACAGTAGATGAACAAAACTAAAATAACGTAGGGAATAGGCTCTGTGCATGACTGTAGTTCCCTTTTCAAGAGGTTGGATAGCCTCTGATCGGCTCGGCAGCAAATTTAAACCGGAAAACGGAAACGCAAATATGAAGGTGTCGTGTGTTACCACTTCAAATCTGCTGCTGAGCCAATCAAACGAGGCTATGATAAACCGACACGGAACAGGACATGGGAATGCCACCTTGTGGGAAAGGGAAGACATGCACAGAGCCTATTTAAAGAGTCAGTCATGACCTGGTTCTGAAAGGCCTCTGGAGCCAGTCTCTGGTACACCGGTGCTACGTCACTGGCAAGGTTCTGGAGATGGTGTTCCAACTTCTCCTCCTGAACAGGAACCAGAACAAAACAGTTACAGTTAAAGCAAATGAAACCACATAGATCATGAGAAGGTAAAAAACACTAGGAGCCGTGTCCACAGAAAGTGTTTTTGAGTGGACTCATGGTTGTAGTTGTAGTAGCGATTCAAACAGGGTTCCCAGACATTTTAAACAATTCATTTTCAAAACCTTTCCAAAACTTTACCAAAGTTTTTGACCCAATTTCCAGGCCTTTAGCAATCATTTTGGTGAAATAATGAGGCTCTTACTCCAGTTATCGCGCTATCAATGCCCCAAAACCGACTCAAGCAAAGACGTCACGTGACAAAAAGAACAGATCTACAAGCTAACAACATATCACTGTCAACTGTGTTGTTAGCTTGTCAATCTTTTCTTTTTGTCGCATGACGTCCTGTATACATTAGGTCACACGCACGCAGCTCGTGCAGCGCAGCACTGCATTTTACCATGTTACATAACAGTATTTCACATAATGTTACACGTGTTTTGGGACATGTTTCTATGAACAAAATCAATAGCCAAAAACATTTCCAAAACATTTGATTAATTCCAAACATTTTCCAGGCCTGGAATTAGTTTTTCTAATTTCAAAATATTTCCAGGAATTTCATGACCGTGGGAACCCTGTTCAAATGTCCGGGTTGTCACACTGCCAGGAGGATCAAACTCATGGTTGTTGTTGATCTTCCGCATAGGAGAAGGGAAGGGAGGGGGGTCTGATGACAGATTTCCCCTTAGCCCCGTCTCTCCTCGATTTTGATTTGGACGTTATAGAAAAAATGACATTGATCAGCGGTGCTCCTCTCCAAAAGTTGAACTATTCTCTACTTGAAGCTCCCAGGGCGCTCCGCCAAATAACGCTGGATGCCCAGAGTGCTGAAACGCAATACTCTGGGACATTGGTGCTCAAAGTGGGGTCCGGGGACCCCCAGGGTTCCTTGGTGGAGTTCAAGGGGGTCCCCAGCAAAATGTGATAATATAGCGTCACAAAAAATGTTACCTTTTATACTTTAGCTATTCAAAAATAGCAGATATACAAGCTCATAGCGCGGCGAGCTTGTAGATCTGCTATTTTTGAAAAATCAACAATTTGTGCAAACCTTTGAATATTTTTACATGTTTACTTTTTTAAGCGAACGTTCAAAACTACAACATATTTGAGATGGGCCAAATATATATCAATTTGGGGGTCCTTGAAATGAAAACGTTTCAGAACCACTGCTCTGGGAAACATAGTGCTTCAGCATGGCTTTAGAAATAGAAATACATGGCAGAAAGGCGCTGGCAGTTCAAACAAACACTTTGTGTAGTGTGACACGGCAACCTAAACGTTGCACACACACACATCCCCTCCCCTCACCTCTCGTGGGTAGTCTCCGAGCAGGCGGAACTTGCGGGGCACTTTGCTGCGGGCGAACTTGCAACCGTTGAAGTACATGCTCCATGAGCATCCGAAGGAGAAGGACGCTCCACACGTGTCCGGGTCCAGGCCCTGGCAGGCACATGTACGACTGTGGAGCACAGGGAGGTGAAGAAGACAATTCATGTTTTTTGGCTTTGGTACTGGTTTTACTTCCATTCCTTCAAAAAGAAAAACGAGTTGGTTTGCGGCAGGATATCATTTTATCTCCCCACTTTTACAATAGACATCTGTGGGAACGCGTCAATATAGCTTCAAGTTTGCAATTCGACGCTGGAAAATAGGTCACAAAATACATTTATTCACTCGGCGTAAAACAAACGTCATAGCGTTGTAAGTCATTTCTATTCTAGTGTTTGTTCAGTAACAGGGGGTCTCCCCGTCTCTCCAGCTATTTAGTTAACCAAAATAAAATGTTCAGGTGGGTTGCCAATTTCAGCCAATCTGGAGACAGTAACCTACTCATTCATCAGGTTCAATTTTATATTGTTCCAATTCAGGCTGCTCACTTGTTTGTGCCATCACATCCATCTTCACTTTTTTCATCCTGTAGCCTACTGTATATCATTGGTTCTCAAAGTGGGGTCCGGGGACCCCCAGGGGTACTTGAGGGGGTTCCAGGGGGTCCCCAGCTAAATGTGTAAATATAGCATCACAATAATTATGACCTTTTATACTTTGGCTATTCAAAAATAGCAGATATACAAGCTCATAGCGCGGCACCGAGTGCCGCGCTATGAGCTTGTAGATCTGCTATTTTTGAAAAATCGTGAAAATGTGTGCAAATCTTTGAATATATATATTTTTAAAGCGAACATTTGTAACTCAAATATTTACTTCTGGGGGTCCCTGGAACAAAATATTTTTAGATGGGGGTCCGCGGCCAAATACATATCATTTTGGGGGTCCTTGACATGAAAAAGTTTGAGAACCACTGCTGTATATGACTTCTCTCTCATGATTGGATAAAGTTGCTGGGTTACTGAACACTCAGCTACCAACACTCTATACTATAGCAATGATTACTATCATAATACAGAGCTACCTAACACTTATTCTATGTCTCGTAACACCTTTAACTATAATAACCTGGTGTGAACGGGGCAGAGAACTTACTCTTCGTTGAGGGCACAACGGCGGCTGGTGGGCGAGCCGTACTTGCAGAGGGTCTGCGTGAGCTCCTGGTAGAGGTGGTCCGCCATGGGCCGGGCGATGCCCTCCCATGCCAGGATGAGGATGACCACCACAGCACTGGCACAGCGGTGCCCGGCCCGGTGGCGCACCAGACACAACAGCTTCTCCTCCTCACTGCCACGGCGGACCACCTGGCAGGCACACACACGCACGCACGCACGCACGCACACACACACACGCACGCACACACACACACACACACACACACACACACACACACACACGCGCACGCACACGCACACGCACACGCACACGCACACACGCACACGCACACACACACACACGTAGAAAAATGAAATACTTATAATTCTTATACAGCAACACTGTGGAGAACAAGCTTTGTCCATTTATTAAAGGAGCACTTCATCCATTTTCAACCTTATCTTACTATAACTGGTCCTCGCTAATGCTCATTATACTCACCCTGGTGGGCGGGACAGTTTAGAAACTTGCCTACCAAAGACATCATTGATGGTGATGCCAAGCTAATAGAAGCTACAGCCTTTATCTTCCTTGAAAGCTGTTGTTGTTCTTGCGTCAATTATAAAACCCAAAAGGTTTGAAATCTGAGCAGAGCAAGTAGACAGAAATGGTGCCATCGTATAATGAGCGTGACTGAGGACCAATTATATGAAGACATGGTTGAAAATGGGTGAAGTCCTCCTTTAAGCGAGACACTTGTTATTATAAATGAGGCTCATATTTCTCCTGCACCATCTTTTATCATCAAATCATTTACACATTAGACATTTCTTTTTTTCTATCGATTAGTCACCCCATGGAGACTTGAATTCATGGATATTCTTTTGTTTTTGTCGTATTCCTAAGCCAATAATTTGATGAACAGCGGACCGGTAGGCAGCGGTTCCGGTAGGAGACACAAAGGAGACTCTTTGTGTCTCCTACCGGAACCACTGCCAAAGAAGACTGTTTGTGTCTCCTACCGGAATCACTGCCGTTCAATTCGAAGCACTTACCCATTTAGCTATGGGACAGCCTTGGGAGCTCCTTCCTTCTTTGCCCGTGTACACCACAACCTCAACCCTTACTGCTTTCCCTTTTTCACCATACCTGACGCACACGCACACGCACACACAGACACATGTTATAATTGACATAACACATACAACTTAACACCTGCCACGGTTTTAAGCAGTACCCAAACGCAGGACAGAACAGGCAGGAATTGTGGAGTAAAATACCTTCACTTTAACAACAGGTTGATTACAGGTAGAGGACACACAGGCATGTACAGTGGCGGATAAAGCACTCAAACCCTGCACTCGACTCAAAGAATAAATATTACTGGTCAAATTTCAATTCAATTACAAGTGAAAGTTGCTCTATGTCAAATTTGAATAAACAATTATACAGTGTAAAGGAAGGCAATACACATCAGATTGTTTTAGATAGGTTGCTGCTGAACCCTGAACCCACATGTCCTCACACTGTCTATTCCTCAAATTCTACTATACTTGTGTTTGGCGCACGCACGCGCGCGCGCACGCACGCACGCACGCACACACACACTCTTCCTCAAATTGTACTATACTTGTGGGTATGTTTGGCACACACACACACACACACACACGCTATTCCTCATATTCTACTATACTTGTGGGTATGTTTGGCACGCGCACACACGCACGCACGCACGCACGCACAGGATAGTTGTATGTCAGTCTACCTGTCCTCCATGAGTTCCCGTACAGCTGCCACGCTGGGCCCTGCTCCCAGGTGAGTGTAGTACGGACCTTCTTCCTTCTCCACTATCTGGTCTGAGGACAAACAACACATAAACGGTTATTTATCCATGTATTTATGACACAGCGACTGCACCGATTACAGTAATGATCTCTGATGTTTTGAATTCAAAACAAAACCATAATGTGACATAACAGATACTGTCCATAATCGACATACAGTGACTGCAACCCCCTAATGTTAGCAATGCACTTTTTCATCAGAATCGGCCTTAGTGTAACATCACAGGTTTATAGCTGTAAAGAAATGGGCCACAACATTTTTTTTGTCGTACAAGATCCATCATTTGAAGTTTTCAGGAAAAGGAGAGAACAAGGAAAACGAGGATAGAAACAGGTCAAATACTCAAATGTTCCTGATATGAGCAGGTCAGATTTATGAGAATGGCAATGGTAGGAGGCAGTAATAATAATAAAAAAAGAAGCAGAATGTATAGTTCAGTCAGATAACTCACGAATAGATTGAACCAAAAATAATAGAACAAATAGATTAATATATTATAGACTGAGAATACAAGAGTGGATGTCATATTTTATCTTGGCGTTCAGGCTCTGCTACATATTTCTCCATGCTCAGCACAATTAGACAACCATCATTAAACATTAAGAGCAGGGAGATAGATATACAAGAACAACCCCCCATGGGGAACAGAACCAATAGCAGAGCCCACTGGTGGCGCTGGGTTGGCGGTGGGAGCAAACAGCCGCATGACAACAACCAGAACACACAAAGCGGAAGGAACGCAGATTTAAGTGAGCTTAACCCTTCAAGACCTGGGACGCATCTGTGTCATTTTTAGATTTGAGCTCAAAAGCATTACTTTACACTTTGGCTATTCAAAAATAGCAGATATACAAGCTCATAGCGCGGCACCGAGTGCCGCGCTACGAGCTTGTAGATCTGCTATTTTTGAAAAATCAAGAAAATTTGTGCAAATCTTTGAATATATATATATTTTTAAAGCGAACATTTGTAACTCAAATCTATGCTTTGGGGGTCCCTGGAACAAAATATTTTGAGATGGGGGTCCGCGGCCAAATACATATAATTTTGGGGGTCCTTGACATGAAAAAGTTTGGGAACCACTGATATAGAAACATACGTTTTTCAGAAAACTGTTAGGAAGACATTTTTTTTTTAATCGGCTTCAGGTCTTGGGTTAATGGGTTAACTAACCCGCCAAATTGGTCAGCCATGTCAGTGTATGACGTATGGGTCTTGCATGACACTGTATTCAGCCAAATAGTAATGAGCATGTGTGTAACCTCTCCAGTGTATACTGCCTGAACTACCCTTGCAGGATACGTATCATTTATGTGTTTGATTGACAGTGTGCAAGGTCTTTTTTTCCATCCATATTGATCGATCTTATGCATGTGTTAGTGTGCAAAAGCCTTGCTCTTGTTTTAGGAAATCATTAAAGAATATCCCCCACTAGCTTGCCCCCAGAGACTCAAACATTTGCACCCTGTCAGCAAGCTGAGGGGGTCCTTCCTCTGTCCCCCCCCCCCTCACGTAAATATCCCCTTTGTTGCAGATTTATCTGATGATATGTTTTGTATCGTATGTACGTCTTGATGATGAATTGAGTACATGGGACCACCTTGGAAACAAGCCGCAGGGTTCTTCGTTTGACCTTTTTAGCATTGTTTTCAAAACTGTACCGCTGTGCTGTTTTCAAAAGTGCTAATACGGTATTCAATCAATCGGTGGTGGAAAAAGTATTCACATTTTTTACTTAAGTAAAAGTATCAATATGATGCGATATAGAAATATTCCGTTAAATGTCCGGAATTCAAAATGTTCTTGAGTAAAAGTGCAAAAGTATTGGTATCCAAATGGACTTAAAGTACCGAAAGTACTCTTATTATGCAGAATGTCCCGAAATGTATATGTATGTTAATCAAAATCTACAAAGTAACTAGTAACTAAAGATTTCAAGTAATTGTAGTCGAGTAAAAGTAAAAAAAAAAAAAATCGATATAGATGTAGATGTAGCGGAGTACAAGTAACAGCATTGGAAATTGGAAATGCTCAAGTAAAGTACAAACACCTCAAAATCGTACTCAAGTACAGTACTTGAGTAAACGTACTTAAGTTGCTTTTCCAGCACCGCAATCGATCGAACCAAAGACTCACCCATGCACTGACAGGAGGGCAGGTCGGCCAGGTTCTTGGAGGGCGTGTTGAGGAGGCTCTTGGTCGGCGTGTCCAGGAAGCTCATGGGAGACTCCAGGAAGTGGTGGACGCCGTTCTTGGTGGGCGTGGACTCGTCCTCGAGGCCCGCGCGGTGGTCCGGAAGACCCCCGTCCACCGCGTGGGACGTGGTGGTCAGCACCGTGATGCCCCCCGCCGACCTCTCCAGCTTGTAGTAGCCCTGCTGGCCCGGAGGAGGAGGAGGAGGAGGAGACCGATGTGGACCCGCCGCCGCTGTGAAGCCATTGGCCACACCGCCGTGGTGGAACCCCCCGTGGGCGTGGCTGAGAACAGCGGGCGTGGCGGGGCTGGTGGTTGGATCAGCACCGTGTTGTTGCAGCCCGTCAGAGGGCTGTCTTACCTGCACACAGGTGGGAGAAGAAGTACTCAGATTTGGGACTTGTGGGACGGTGCGAAAAAGCTCAGCTGATTCAGAACGCTGCCGCTCGAGTCCTTACTAATGACCGGTGGTGGAAAAAGCACTCACATTTTCTGCTCGAGTAAAAGTATCAATACTGCAATGTGGAAGTGCTCTGTTACAAGTAAATTTAGTACTTCAGTAAACTAAATGTTCAGTACTAAAATGTTTGAAAATAGCAGATCTACAAGCTCACAGCGCGTCGCGACACGTTGTGAGCTTGTAGATCGGCTGTTTTCAAATAGCCTAGGTATGAAATAGGGCTGAAGTGGTTAATGTATGTTTTATAATGTAATAATTGATATCTGCAAAGTGGAGTAAAAATACAATATTTGCCTCTGAGATGTAGTGGAGTAGAAGTAAAAGTATAGACAATTGGAAATACCCCGGTAAAGTAAAAGTACCTCAAAATTGTACTTAAGTACAGTACTTGAGTAAATGTACTTAAGTTACTTTACATCACTGCACTCCAGTTCTTAAATCCTTACACTGGCTTCCTGCATGTCAGATTTCAAAATGATACCAGGGCCAAAATAAAGTTCTGAACTTGTGCGATATTATGAACCATCCAGATCTCTCAGGTCTGGGAAAGGTCTGCTTTCTGTCGATAGAATCAAAACAGGAGAGCGTACCCATTTATCAGCTTAATTGTTATAGTGTTCCAGTTCAAATTTAGTCTGCTCATTTCTTAGTGTCATCACTTCCAATTGTACTTGTTTAATCTGTATCCTGACTGAGTTCTCTATCCTGATTGGATAAAATTGGTATTCCGACCTGAAAATGCATTTTCTGTTTAATAAAGAGCTGGAGAGACATGGAGACTCCTGTTACTGAACAAACACTCTATAGCAATGAGTACTATCATAATATAGAGTTATTCAACACTTATTTCTTTTTACCAAAGAAAATCACTTACCCTACCTTTAACCCATTAAGACCTGGAACTCTGTCATTTTTAGATTTGAGCTAAAAAGCATTATTTTACACTTTGGGCTATTCAAAAATAGCAGATATACAAGCTCATAGCGCGGCACCGAGTGCCGCGCTATGAGCTTGTATATCTGCTATTTTTGAAAAATCGTGAAAATGTGTGCAAATCTTTGAATATATATATTTTTAAAGCGAACATTTTTAACTCAAATCTTTGCTTCTGGGGGTCCCTGGAAAAAAATATTTTGATGTTGGTCTGCGGCCAAATACATATAATTTTGGGGGTCCTTGACATGAAAAAGATTGAGCACCACTGATATAGAAACATACGTTTTCCAGAAAACTGTTGAGATTTAGGAGACATGTAGAATCGGCTTCAGGTCTCAATGGGTTAAGTACAGTACTTGAGTAAACATACTCACTACGCTACTTCACAACCACTGCTTGCGTACCTGAGATAACAAAAGTTTTTCGCCCTCCTGTCCCTGGGGGGCCGGGGAGGAGGAGTGCCCGTTGGACTGGCACCACCTCTTGCTGTCCGGCCCGTGGGCCTGGTAGGTCCTGAAGTGGTGGGCGGCGCTGTAGCTCTGAGGCGCCGGCGGCCCAAAGTGTTGTGCCGCCGCCGCGTGCTGGAGGACGAGCTGCCTCTTGGCCTCCTGGGCCTCGGCCAGGAACAGCTTCAGGTCCATCTGAGCCCGGGGCAGGAACAGGTTCCTCTTGTGACGGAGGAGGGAGAGCCCCCCCGGCTTCCCCTGGGGGAGGATCTTCCGCCCGCGGCCCCTGTGGTGGGGGGTCTTGCCGTTGGGCGGTCCCCCGCCCGCCTCCGTCAGTTTCTTCTTCCTGGGTTTGGAGGGCGTCGTTTTGGTTTTCTTGGCCGGGGGGGTCTGCTTTTTGTGGTTGTTGGCCGTGACGGGGGATATCTGGGAGTTGTAGTTGTATTTGATGGCCGGGACGGGCGTTCCTTTAGGGGGGTTGTTCTCCGACTTGGCGTGGTGACGCGATTGGATGATGAAAGCCAGGTCCGCCAGCTGGGCGGCCACCTCCTCCTCGTCCCTGTTCCTCCGCCCCATTTTACCCACGGTCCTCTCTCTGTCCCCGACAAACGTCCGCTCTCTGTCCCCGACGCCGTAGCCGTGGTCGCAGTAGTTCCCCTCCGCCTTGATGAGGTGAGAGGCGAAGCCGTGCTGTTGTTCCGCCCTCCGGCAGAGCCCTCGGTCGCCGTCCGAGCTGGCCTCCAGCAGGTCCTGCAGAGACTGTTTCCCGATGCTGCTGCCGGGCCCCCGCGAGGAGCACTGGATGACGTTCCCTTGCCGGGCCACGGGGGGGCGTATCACCGACGTCTGGTGCATCGGCGAGCTGATGACCGAGACTTTGTTACAGCGGACGCCCGCCGCCGCGGGTCTGGCCTCGTTCGGGGGCACGTTGGTGTTCGAGGTGGCGAGGGGACCGGGGACGGCCTCCGTCTTGACGACGAACCCGGCGGGATCGTGCGGAATAGCTGCCAGCTGAGTCAAGGCCTCGATGGCGATCGCCTGATCGAAACTCAGGTTCCTCTGCTCCACCAGAGAGCGCACGCTCGGCAGCGAGACGCCGGGCTCGGTTTTCACGGCGTGGTGGTGGTGGTGGTGGGGAGCCCTCTGCTGGCCAACGGGAGTGCTTCTATGACACGAGTCGCCCTCGGCTTGCGGCTCCGTTTTGATGGCGAGCGGCAGGTCCTGCGGCTCCGTCTTCAGGGAGCGCAGGAGCGGGGAGCGCGAGCCGAACAGCTTGCGCTCCAGCCCCTTCCTCTCGGTGATGGACAGACAGACCACCGCCGCCAGCATGGACAGGGGGTCCTCCTCCTCGCAGACGTCCTCCTGGCCGCTGCCCGGCTGCGGGGCGGCGGTCTGCTCGGCGTGGGAGGTCCACTCCCACGGCTCCTCCAGCTTGATCCTCTTCAGAGGAACGGTCGTGTCTTGAGGAGGAGCGCCGTCGGTCAGGGCTGTCACGATAAAGACAAATAATTGCGATCAATGATTTAATTGTGTTTTTTTTTTTTTTTTTTACATTGGAACATGTTTGCCTTTTAGGCTTTGTAAACACAAATTGCACAGGGCAGATTATGGCAAATAACTTCAAAATACAATGACTGACGGTACCAATATTCAAAATAATTAGCAAAAGTAGTCAATCTAGTGAGCTTGTAGATTGCCAATTTTTGCTATTTTTCAACAGAGGATTTTTTACAGATTATTACGATTTATGCAAACATAACTGCGATTATCTCAGGCGATTATGTATTAACCCATTAAGACCTGAGGCGATTCTTTAAAAAAATCTAAATCCTAACAGTTTTTCGGAAAAATATATAAAAAAAAATATTTTCACGATTTAAAAAAAATAGCAGATCTACAAGCTCATAGCGCGGCACTCGGTGCCGTGCTATGAGCTTGTATATCTGCTATTTTTGAATAGCCAAAGACATCTAAAGTGACACAGAAGCGTTCCAGGTATCAATGGGTTAAATGTAACAAGCCTACCGTGGGGTCGAGCCTCGGACCCGCCGCCTCTATAGGCCGCGGGTGTCGCGGTCCTCCGAGGGAGAAAGAGCTCCGACACTCCCGCCGGCGCGGCGCTTTGATTGTGCGTCTTGGCGCGGGCGTGGCTCACGTTGGCGCCGTTGGGGCGAGTCAGCCTCTCGTCGGCGGCGCCGCCGCCGCGGAGAGTCGCGGGGTGCTGGCGAGGGAGCGCGCCGCCGAGAGCCTGGTGGGCGACGCGCGGAGGAGAGCGCGCCGCCGCCGCCGCCGTGCGAGGTACGTGGCCTTCCTCCCCCTCGTCCTCCTCGGCTGTCGTCGCGTGGGCGTCTTCCATCTGGGCCCTGCCTCGGCCATTTACAGCACCGCCGTCTGGTACCGCCTGAGAGAGGGAGAGAGAGAGAGAGAGAGAGAGAGAGAGACACAAGGACAGTTTATTTGTATAGCACATTTCAACACGGTAATTCATTGTGCTTTATATAAAACATGAAGCAAAAGAAAACACGTTATTACTGGACATTTTAATTCAGTAAAAAAGAGAAGTTAAACACCAATCTCCTTAATGGGAAACACCTGAGCGAGGTGGGGGGAGAGAAAAGGGGAAGCAGAGAGAGAGAGGGAGAGAGGGGGGAGAGATGGAGAGAGGAAGCCAGAGATAGGGAGAGAAGGAGGGAAGGAGAGAGAGAGAGAGAGAGAGAGAGATAGAGGGAGAGAGTGGGGTGTAAAAGAGAGGAGGAGATATGAAGAAAGAAAGATGAGTGACTCAGCACTCTCGGCCAGTCCAGGGTGATTCAGCATGGCTGGTCTAAACAACGGTCACGGCACACAACAACAGATTGCCTCTCAGCACGCTGCCATCAGTGTTGCCGGATTTTGCGGGAGAAACAAGCAACCGCATGGTCTATGAAACACAAGCCCAAAATAAGAGACTATCAAGATCAGTTAAACCTACTGTACATATACGCTATCGGCTATTTGAACATAGCCAAGCTTGTAGAGCTGCTATTGTAAACAAAAATCACGCATTTGTGAGCTTGTTTTTGTATTTGAACAAGACAAATCTTGTATAGGAGTCCCTGGCATGAAATCTTTTCAGATGGGAGGTACAGTACGCGGACAAATTTGTGGGTCCTTGACATGAAAATGCTTGGAGAACCACAACATTTAGGGAGCCAGCCCCCAACAAAGCGCAACCTGCAACTACGGTACCAATATTTACGACTGACTTTACAGAAAAAACAAGCCGAAAGTCGCTTAGAATAAGAGGACATGGCAACACTGACAGCCACCCGAAAGAAAATACACTGTGGAAAATCTTATGGCATACCCAAATAACAAACACACACACAAGAAGAATCTGCTTTCTATAACCGTTTTGGAGCGGGCTGTGTAAACGAGGCTTAACAGCCCCACAGGTAGTCAGCCCTACAGAGGTAAACATCCAGAGTCACGCATAGTTCAGGGTTGCGTCACCTAGCCTGGGTCACTGAGGGCGTGTGTGTGTGTGTGTGTGTGTGTGTGTGTGTGTGTGTGTGTGTGTGTGTGTGTGTGTGTGTGTGTGTGTGTGTGTGTGTATTCGATGAGCATGGACATGTTTGAGTGCGAGTGCACGTGCATGCAGGTTTCAATTTGTAAGAAAAACACCTCAGCCCTTTATACTGTTGTGTATACTTTACATACACATGGTAAAAAAAAAACTGTAATTGTAAGTCTACAAGTTCACAATGTGTTGCATTGCATTGTGAGCTAGTACTGTAGACTGGCTATTTTATCTGGGACAGATTTTGACAAATTGTCCCAAAATAGGAACACAAAGCCAAGGTTTAATGTAGTTAACCCATAAAAAAAAAAAATGTATTGGTATTTTTATTTTTATTTCATCCCATCAAATTGAAACCTGTGAGCACGCGCGCGCGCGCGCGCACGCACGCACGCGCACGCACACACACGCACACACACACACGCACACACACACACACACACACACACACACACACACACACACACACACATAACATATATTAAAACACACGTGTTCAGCACAGCGGTCCTGCCATGTGAAGCGGTGTGGAGGGTAAAGTGAGTGATTAACTCGCGTGGATCTGTGGAGCAGATATGGTTAACAGATCCACAGCACTAACCGCAGCACAGCAGAGCAGAGCATGACCCTGCAGCTCTATAGCAGCACGGCTACAAGCATCCAAAGGTCCCCTGCCCTGTTGACATATTGATCCTCACAAGCCTAGTAGCCTCGCTGTTGTAATTACTGGGAGCAACTTACAACAGCGAGGCTACTAGCTGGTTATCACAGGTTTTATCAGTTTGATTGATTGATTGATTGAATACTTTAACAGTTTGAAAACAGTACAGTGGTACGATTACACAATGTCTGGTGTTAAGCGTAGACTTATCAGCCTGGACCAGTTACAAACTGCAGACATGTGCTCTTTTATCGTGGTTTTGAAGGAGGGTAAAGGAGTCACAATTTGCGAAGTCTGTTGGTAGGGCATTCCACATTTTGGTGGCATGCAGTAGCAGTAGAACAAATTTAACCCCAATTTGTGCCAAATCTGGGTTGAACGAGATCAGTGGAGCTCCCTCTGGTGTAACTGAACTGTCTTTCTTTCTGAGTTGTGACATAATGTTTACTCCAGGGATGTCACTGGGGTGAAATTTGTGAACCTGAAAACTAGTTATAGATATTGCTTATTTCGGTTATGAGCCATATACACATATGACATTTAAAAACAAAAACAAAGCAGCGCAAGACCACTAGACCGAAAAGGTGTAGGCTGAAGCTTTAGCTTATAGTGCCTATACCCTTCTTACATTAAATAAGCTATATAAAACAGAAAAACAATTGCAGAATAATCAATCAGTAGAAACAAAAACAATATTTCAAAAATGTAAATAATTACATATTATTATATTTGTTATAGTAACATATTATATGTCATTAGCATATTCATTGTAGACATTTTCTTAAATTTGCAGATAGAGCTACACATTTTAAAATGATTGAATAACTACTACTCTAACTTCCTGGTTTCTTTAGCCTCTACCCGTCCCTTTGGTAGCATAACATTATTCTTGTTCACTTCGTTCAGGGCAAAACAGTGATCTTGATGTCACAACACAGCGGTCGGGGTGACGTACTAGCGGCCACAGGCCGTACGGACGGTGCTTTTGCCCGACGAGACGCAAACACAAACACAACAACTCTTTGGCTTTGCTTCTAAAGCCGCTCGGGGGAGTGCTGCCGTTCCCACGTATTGAATTAATATTTTGCAGATCCGAAACGGGATGTGTCTGGCTTCCACTGCGGTGCTGCTGCGAAGATGTCCTTTTATCTGGTGTATGTAATATGGAGCACATGCTGTATGACATAGCAGCGTGATGGGAAACATGTGCACGCCTTTCCTTGATGCTTAACCCATTGCGACCGGGAACGCATCTGTGTCATTTTATATATTTCTTTGGGCTATTGAAAAAATAGCAGATATACAAGCTACGAGCTTGTATATCTGCAATAAAAAAAAAAATCGTGAACATTGTTGCAAATCTTTGTGTATATATATTTTTGGAATTCTTTTTTTAACTCAAATCTTTGCTTCTGGTGGGGGTCCCTTGAACAAAATATTTCGAGATGGAGCTAGGGGTCTGCGGCAAATACATAATTTTGGGGGTCCTTGACAGTTTGAGAACCACTGATATAGCAACATAGGTAAAAAAAAAAGCCATCTAAAGGATTTAGAATACATGCGTAGAATCCCCAGAAGCAAAGATTTGAGTTACAAATGTTCGCTTTTAAAAAATATATATTCAAAGATTTGCACACATTTTTACGATAAAAAAAAAAATAGCAGATCTACAAGCTCATAGCGTGGCACTCGGTGCCGCAATTTTTTTAATGGCCAAAGAAATCTAAAATGTCACACAAGATGCGTTTCCCTGTTCCCGGTCTTAATGGGTTAAACACACTGGATTTATTGTTGCGGCTTTTCCCCGGTTTTTGTTTTTAATCATAGCTCATCGTATCAGATTAGCCGAACTCGGGCCGCATCTTGGCTCCTGACACCGCCGAGCGGGGGGCTTTGATAACGAACCGTCTCGCCTTTGGCACACGCTGCACTGACCGAAGCACCGCGGTTCTACAACGTCGGGTCTGGGGACCACCAAGGGTCCAAATGAACCGCTTTACAGGTCTGTAACTCTGAGAGTGTATAAACATTTTTGAACACTCTCAGAGTTAACTTATTGAGACCTGGAACGCATCTGTGTTACTTTTTGATTTGAGCTAAAAAGCTTTATTTTACACTTTGGCTTTTCAAAGATAGCAGATATACAAGTTCATAGCGCGGCACAGATTGCCGCGCTACGAGCTTGTAGATCTGCTATTTTTGAAAAATCGTGAAAATGTGTGCACATCTTTGAATATATATATTCTTTTAAAGCGAACATTTGTAACTCAAATCTTTGCTTCTGGGGGTCCCTGGAACAACTTATTTTGAGATGGGGGGTCGGCGGCCAAATACATATCATTTTGGGGGTCCTTGACATGAAAAGGTTTGAGAACCACTGATACAGAAACATAAGTTCTTCAGCAAACTGTTAGGATGTAGAAGACATTTGTAGAATCGGCTTCAGGTCTTAATTGG
>NC_139950.1:6573922-6578922 GCF_963454915.1 Gymnoscopelus microlampas | reverse complement strand
CGCTCTACCTCCCGAGCCACTGCCGCCACCACACACACCTTCATCTAAACACTGGACTTATCCTTGCCGAGCCTCTCCGCTGGAAGACAGACCCTCCGCGCCGTACTCATTACAATACACTGTTGCGTTGACAGTTGGCTCTGACAACTTGACACACGCAAGCTATCGCTCCCAGACAAGAAAACATCGTTTCAGGCACGACTTGAAACTCGCACGTTTCCCCTTTCTTGATCGCTTTGCGGCCCGAGCAACAATCAGACGCCCGTTAGGCTGTCTCCTCCCGTCACGGCGGAGCGGCGCGCTTAAGATAGACGTAAAGAGAAACCACGTTTCCTTCCTGACTGAGAGAGCTTCAGCGCCGCATGCACACGTGTGTGTGTGTAGTAGTAGTTATTTTTAAGTCGTGTGAGTAATTTGCTTCATTCATAGAGCGTATAGCTTTTCCGGTTCCTGCTCTAAACTCAGTGTCACAGTGTTGGCTGGACTAATCACACCACACACACAAAAAAACAGAAACTGGCAGACACCCCTAAAGTACCCATTTAAATTCACCAATAAACCTCTTGAAGGACTATTAAGACTCCTACCTGCCGACACAGATCAAAGTACCTCGGCGTGAGCCCGGCGCTTAATCAACCATAAAATTACAGAGATTGAGACGGCAACGGTAACGCGAGGAACCTTTTGTACCGAGAAGCAACAACAACAATACTGCTGCTGCCGCTGCTGCAGCCAAGCAGAGTGGAGCCTGCCAAATTACAATTTACAACCCTGTGGATTACAGGCACTCCACTTCTCTGCTACCCAGTCACAAAACAGCAGGTGCAGAAAATACGGCTGCTCCACAACGAGGGAGAAACTAAAACAAACTTCGCGGCATGCGCTGCAGCAGAGTGAAAACGGCCCGTTCTCGAAAGTGGGGTCCGGCGAACCCCCATGGGGGGGGTGCTTGACGGGGGTTCCAGGGGAGTCTCCAGCACAATTAGTTGATATAGCATCACAATCCGCTTTAACGCTATTTCGTACTTCGGCTGTTCAAAAAACTAAAGCTGATCTACAGTTCTGCAATTTTTTGAAAACATTAAAGAGTTCTTGAAAAAATGTGGAATAATTCAGAAATTGTTTGAACACAAACTTCTGGGGGTCCCTGGCACAAAATATTTCATGGGTCCGCAGCCAAATACATATCAATTTGGGGGTCCTTGACATGAAAAAAATGTTGGAGAACCACTGGGCTAAAAAAAGACGTGAGGAGGGAGTGGGGGGGTGGAGGTCACGTCTGTTACCGTGGAAACTGTCCTCTTTGTCAGTGACACGGCTGCGTCCTTGCAACCCACCTGGGAAAGAGAAGCCAAACACGCACACACACAGAGGGAGAGAGAGAGAGAGAGAGAGAGAGAGAGAGAGAGAGAGAGAGCGAGAGAGCGCTGCAGGAGGTACTGTAGGTCCTCAGCGACTCAGCAGGAGTGAGTGAGAACTACTGTACAGCCACTTCCAAATTGCAGGCTCCATCGCCCCATAGAAAAACCCCAACAAAAATACAGCAAAAAAACAAAAGGCCAGCGGAGGGAGGCAGAAGACGGAAGAGGATAACCTCTAGATAAGCTGCTGTAGCAGCAGACCCATCCGCAGCCAGACAATAGAGCCCGGGGGCGAGCAGCAGCACCAGCAACCAGCAACCAGCAAGCAGCAAGCAGCAGCAAGCAGCAGTGCTCCGGCCGCCTTTACCTTGTCTGTCCTCCGGGGGAAGAATGGCCCCTGCAGCTTGGGCTCCAGCATATCCCCCTCCTAAAAGGTTCTGGTGGCCATCTTGCGTTCGGTTCCCTTTCCTTCGGCCCCCCCCCACCCCGTTTCAGAAGAATAGCTTGGCTACAGTAGCCGAGTGCAGGGCAAAGCTCCGGGTATCATGACCGGCTGGGCTGGGGGTGAGCGTGTGTGTGTGTGTGTGTGTGTGTGTGTGTGTGTGTGTGTGTGTGTGTGTGTGTCTGTGAGCCACCGTAGGCAAGAGAGCTGCAGCGGAGACGCACACACTCACTCACTCACTCACTCACAGACATATAGACGCACACGCGCGCGCACACACACACGGGATGCCTTTCGCAGACGCAGACAGAGCCTCGTCAGCCAATGGCGAGAGGACCTTAGCGGCTTGTAAATTATCTTCCATGCCTAGACTCTCCTAAACAAAGGATCCCCTATGTGGGCTTTTTACTCCAGCCCCTACGCACGCAGGGTGTGAGGGAAGCCGCGGAGTGGACTCCCCTGCATGCACACACGCTGGATCCGGATTAAGCGCTTTATTAAACAGGTGACCGAGTTCAGCCCGAGATATTAACCCTTCACACGGCTCAGGCAGCACTATCTAAATCCACAGCTGCTCGGGGGGGGGGGGGGGGGGGGGCTTGTTTTACTACTCTGTAGTAAATCACCAGGCAGATTGTCAGAGAAGTGTGTTTGACTTTAGTTCGTATAACCTTCGTAGAGTTGCACACAAAGTTAATGGACAGCTTTTGCAAAAGACATAAGGGTAAGACTTTACTTAAAGGTCGTGTCTGTAATGCATTATAAGCGTGTTTATAATGCATTATAATGGGCTTATAAGGCATTATAACACTCATTATAAATGTTTTTAATTATGCATATCAACTTATAACAACGTTTATGCATTATTATGCTCAATGGAACAGCACATTATAACTACCATAACTAGTTATTTATAACGTGTATTTGTTATAAGTTCTTATGCATACTTATAAACATTTATAACAAGTGTTATGCTTTAAAATGCATTATAGACCCGACCTTTAAGTAAAGTGTTACCTGGTAGTTATAATGTGCTGTTCTACTGAGTTTATAATGCACTATGACCAGCATTTATAAATTATATTATCATACGTTATAATACTTCATAAACCTTGTTGTAAGTTGTCATGCATAATCATAAACATGTATAACAAGTGTTATAATGCCTTATAAGTGCATTATTAATGCATTATAAATGTGGATAAAACGCATTATAGACCTGACCTTTAAGTAAAGTGTTACCGAAATGGTATAAAATTCCAACCTAAAGCCTGATTTATATTTAGTCGCATGCCAAAAATAGCAGCATCGCAATTCCTTTTAGGTTAAAAGAGAGAAATTACAAGTAAATACAATGTATTCACTGAAATAATACATCAATATGCCATGGTCTTGTACAGACAGATATGCTGTAACAACAAAGAACAGACATTGATCCCTAAGCCAGTCTACAAACTATAAAACTATATACACTATAAAACTACAGTAAGACCTTATTCACAGCATAGATAACTAAATGATCCAGAGAGGTGAGCTTGTGACTGTTAGGTCAATGCAACTTGGGAGAGTGGATTAACCCTTTAAGACCGGGAACAAATCTGTGTCATTTTTTAGATTTCTTTGGCTATTCAAAAATAGCAGATATACAAGCTAGATCTGCTATTTTTGGGGGGAAAAACGTGAAAATGTGTGCAAATCTTTGAATAATATATTTTTAAAGCAAACATTTGTAACTCAGATCTTTGGTTCTGGGAATTCTACAAATGTCTTCTAAATCCTATCAGTTTTTTTTAAATGTATTTGGCCGTGGACCCCCCCATCTCAAAATACCTTGTTCCAGGGACCCCCAGAAGTTAAAACAAAGCAACAAAGTAAAAAATGTTCGCTTTAAAAATATGTATATTCAAAGATTTGCACACATTTTCACTATTTTTACTATTCATGAACAGCCAAAGAAATCTTAAAAACGACACACAGATGCGTTCCCTTAGAGGGTTAAAAACCCGCTCTCCTCTCCTTTCCCTCAGTGCTGTCACCGTTGCCCTTGAGCAAATCTCACCTCCCACCGCCCCCAGTGGAGCTCATGAATAATACAGGAGGGGTGGTGGGGGTGGTGGTACCACACACAGGTCGGCCGGGGGTCTGAGCCCACTCCCTCCTCCTCTCCATCCCACTCCCACAGTGTTGCAGCTGTCAATACGAGAGGATGTTCTGAGTCAGCTACTGTAATGGCCTATAGCACTTTAACCCTATTGTGCCTGGTTGACCCGGCATCCCCCACGGCTCTATGCTAGGACAGCCTCTGTTTTTTCCCTATTCACTAAATATCATAGGTATATCCCCCCAAATTATGGCTGATTTGACTTTGAGACAAATTAGGGTGACCATATATAGATAAGTAAATAAGTAAGTAAGTAAATAAGTAAGTAAATAAGTAAGTAAGTAAATAAGTAAGTAAGTAAATAAGTAAGTAAGTAAGTAAGTAAGTAAGTAAGTAAGTAAGTAAGTAAGTAAGTAAGTAATTAAGTAAGTAAGTTATTAAATAAGTAATTAAATAAGTACATAAATAAGTACATACATACATAAATTAGTACATACATACATACATACATACATACATACATACATACATACATACATACATACATACATACATACATGTAAGAAATTAAAAGAATGTTCTAAATCAAATGGATGGCAGCGTCCACGCCACAACTATAACGACAAACTACAGTAGTGGACGATGTCGCTTGGATCACTTTCACTGCGATTTTAGGAACGATATAGAAGCATTGACCACAATGAAAAATCCGTTGGACATCTATAGGATGCAATCTGTAACTCATCCTCGGAAAGTGTTGTTTATGTAGATGTGTAGACTATTATGAAGCTAACGCTGGCTGGTAGGCTCACGGCCGATCTACACCAGACGTTTCAAAGCGAGCGTATGCGTGGCGCTACGGCGCGTTTGTTTAGATCCAATTCATATCAATGATAGCGGCTAAACCAGGCACACGGATACGTGAGTCCCCCATACGTAGACCTTTGAAATAGGACTGGATCTAAAAGTGCGAATGTGAGTACACGTGTGTCGTGTGTGCAAAACATCTCTGGTGTAGATCGGCCGTAACTGTTATTACCTCAGGTATAGGCTACGACTATCTCACCTCCTTCATTAATAATCAGAGTCAGATTAT
>NC_139950.1:6553922-6568922 GCF_963454915.1 Gymnoscopelus microlampas | reverse complement strand
TCAAACAGGTTGAGCAGAAAGCCTGCAGTGTATACACAGATCCCACACACGCACGCACGCACGCACGCACGCACGCACGCACGCACGCACGCACGCACGCACGCACGCACGCACGCACGCACGCACGCACGCACGCACGCACGCACGCACGCACGCACGCACGCACGCACGCACCCACACACACACCCACACACACACATATAGTCAAGGTCAAGTCATACAGGTGCTACAGGTGTTTAACTGTGCTACGGTTATACATATGATCCTGTGTAGGGAAATCCAGTTCTCAGCTTCACCCAGCTGAATGCTGCTCAAGTGGTCAGACTTAGTATATAGCAGATATACAAGCTCATAGCATTAAAAAATAGCAGATATACAAGCTCATAGCATTCAAAAATAGCAAATGTACAAGCTCATAGGGCATCACTTCGTGCCAGGCTATGAGCTTGTAGATCTGCTAAGAAATCGTGAAAATGTGTCTTTTTTTTTTTCAGTGAACATTTTTAACTCAAATCTTTGCTTCTGAAGGTCCCTGGCACAACACATTTTCAGATGGGAGTCCGCAGCCAAATACAAGGTGGGTCCTTGGCACGAAAACGTTTGAGAACCACTGCTCTACCCCATTCAGCTATGGCCATCCGCCATAGATAGATAGCCGACAGCAACAATGTATTCTCTTATATAGCCTAACCCCATTTCCATTAGTTTGTAACCAGTGTGAACCGAATCCTTTCTGTTAGTTTAGAAACCAGTGTGAACTGAATCACGTCTATTAGTTTTCTCTCCTCAACGTCAGTCTCTCAATCCTCCACACAAACACTCCACTCCTTAATCCATTAAGACCTGAAGCCGATTCTACATGTCTCCTAAATCCCAACACTATTCTGAAAAACGTATGTTTGTTTCTGTATCAGTGGTGCTCAATCTTTTTCATGTCAAGGACCCCCAAAATGATATGAATTTGGCCGCGGACCCCCATCTCGAAATATTTTGTTCCAGGGACCCCCAGAAGCAAAGATTTCAGTTAAAAATGCTCGCTTTAAAACAATATATTCAAAGATTTGCACACATTTTCATGATTTTTCAAAAATAGCAGATCTACAAGCTCATAGCGCGGCACTCTGTGCCGCGCTATGAGCTTGTATATCTGCTATTTTTGAATAGCCAAAGTGTAAAATAATGCTTTTTAGCTCAAATCAAAAAGAGACACATGCGTTCCAGGTCTTAATGGGTTAATCCTGAAATAGCCAAGCATCCACCGACGCTGTTCCACACTGCACCCCCTAATTGGCAGCTCTTAAAATGTCCCATATGTTTATGCCCTAACGAGCTGTCCAGCCCTTGTTAGGCTCCAGTAATGCTGACATTAATCATGGCAGCTCTCTGTGAGCGCTCAGTAAAAAAAAAAAAAAAAAGAAACGAGCTTGAAGAAACGTCTCCTTCAGCAGAGCCGTAAAGTTTGAGCCACATCTGGAGATGCAGCGCGGCGGCCCTGTCCAAATGCACTGCAAGCCAGCGGCCAAATGCACTTGCTGGCACTGGTGGAAGTGAGTACTAAGTACTGCACTTAAGCACAATTTCGAGGGGGCTTTTTTGCTTTACTTGAGTATTTCAATTCACTCTAGTAAACTTATAGACATGGGCTTTTTCATTAAATCAGGGGTCTTCAACAGGGGGTCCGGGACCCTTAGAGGGTCCTCAGAGGTACTACAGGGGGTCCACCAAATCCTTGTGTGATAGGAACTTCGTTTTTTTTACATTTGAACGTGAACCCTAGCATCACTATTCTAAGGACAACTTCAGCCGAGAAAATAGCCGATCTACAAGCTCACAACGCCTCGCGCTGCGAGGCGTTGTGAGCTTGTAGATCTGCTATTTTCTGCAAAGAGAGGGGGGAAAAGAGCAGACTAAGTACAGAGTGAGATTTGACTAAGTATTGACGGTTTAAGTGGTTATAAATGTCTGAAAATACACATTAACATGAATCCAACATCTATAAAAAAAAAGCTTCAATCTGGAACACAATTTTACGCAATATATAGTGAGGGTCCCTGCTTCATCTTTCTCTCAGAGAGGGGGGTCCTTGGCCTGAAAACATTGAAGACCCCTGCATTAAATAATGAAAATACACATTAGAAGGACAGTATCAGTCACCGGAAGCAGGGACGTGTGTTTTCAATGAGTCTAATATGGCTAAAATGGAGTTTGAACTTACAATGGGTTTATAGGGGGAGTGTGTCCGATCAAATTAATTATCAAATATCTGAATATTGAGTCAAGCAACTTAAAAAGCGGTCGGGGGTGCACACACACACACAAGCCAGTGTAGACGTTAAAATGACGCCAGGAGTGTGTTGAAGTGAAACACCCCTAACCCATTGAGACCTGAAGCCGGTTCTACATGTCTCCTAAATCCCAACAGTTTCTGAAAAACGTATGTTTCTATATCAGTGGTGCTCAATATTTTTCATGTCAAGGACCCCCAAAATTATACTTATTTGGCCGCGGACCCCCATCAAAATAGTTTGTTTCAGGGACCCCCAGAAGCAAGGATTTGAGTTAAAAATGTTCGCTTTAAAAATATATATATTCAAAGATTTGCACACATTTTCACGATTTTTCAAAAATAGCAGATCTACAAGCTCATAGCGCGGCACTCGGTGCCGCGCTATGAGCTTGTATATCTGCTATTTTTTAATAGCCAAAAGTGTAAAATAATGCCTTTTAGCTAAAAAATGACACAGTTCCAGGTCTTAATGGGCTAAAGTAAAGGGAGAAAAAAATGATCTGAATAATTCCATCAGTGCACATCTGGAGCTGCGGTGCAGTCCGGTCCAACGTGCTGCGGCCGGGCCAAATGCACTTGCTGGCAACAGCTGCGGTTACACTGTTACTATGGCGATGGGGGTGGTGATGATGTAAATGTGTCTGTCGTTTGCATGGAGAAGCTTCAGTCCTTCGTGTCAGGCGGCTTGGCCATGGGGAGGATACTGGATCCTTTTTTTTCTATAAAAACCCCCCTCTATAGCAGTGGTTCTCAAAGTGGGGTCCGGGGGAACCCCAGGGGTCCTTGAGGGGGGTTTCAGGGGGGTTCCCGGGCTGAATGGTCGATAGTCAGGGACTCAGGGACCAAAAGGAACCTTAGTTATATGTACAAACAGAACTTCTGGTTCTGTTTGTACACTCTCACACTTAAGTGTAAATGTATATATTGTATATTGTATTGTAAATTATTTTCCTTCTTCATAGTTATATAGTTATTATCGTCCTTGGTTTGAAAGGCCCTTTATGGGGGACTGTGGGCGTAATGCACTCTAAAATGGGGGTCCTTGAAATGAAATTAAAAACACAGTTTGAAAAGCACTGAGCTATGTATAATTCAGAAGTCGACTCCCTTTCTCTGGCTGCTCCCTGAAAACAGTTTTTGGCCATATTCCACGCGACAGAGACCATATCCACCTTGATACAAAAGCCATTTTATACGCAGTACATGCCACATGTTGAGCTCTATTCCCTCATCAATCAATCTCTCTCTCTCTCTCTCTCTCTCTCTCTCTCCTCTACCTTCCATCACCAGTTTGAAATCACGTCCAATATTCTGGGGCCAACATTCTGCAAAAACAATGAGACGATCTACAAGCTTACAACGCGTTTGACTATTTTAACCCATTTCAATCCGGGGACACGCAGACTGTGTCTTTTTGGCTTTTTAGCCATTACCATTATTTTATACTTTGGGCTATTCAAAAATAGCAGATATGCAAGTTCATAGCGCGGCACCGAGTGCCGCGCTATGAGCTTGTAGATCTGCTATTTTTTTTTAAATCGTGAAATTGTTGGCAAATCTTAAATGAATATACATTTTTATTCATGACTCAAATCTTTTTGCGTCTGGGGATTCTGCAAATGTCTTCTAAATCCTAAACAGTTTTTTTTTTAATGTTGCTACATATCAGTGGTGCTCAAACTTTTTCATGTGAAAATTATATGTATTTGGCCGCGGACCCCCCCATCTGAAAATATTTTGTTCCAGGGACCCCCCAGAAGCAAAGATTGGAGTTAAAAATGATTGAGATGATTTTGCACAGATTTTCATGATTAAAAAAATAAATAGCAGATCTACAAGCTCATTTTTGAATTGCCCAAAGACACGTTCCCGTATTGAATGTGTTAAGCAAAAAGAGGGCCAGGTGTATATATAAGAGCCCTGGGTGACCCCCCTGGTCAACTAGGTCTACAATGTTTAAGTGAGCTCTGCTATGCTATGTGTCAGAGGTGGAAAATATTGTGTGTTCTGTCCCAGCTAGGGGCGGGGGGGGGGGGGGGGTGGTTCTGTGGAGTAAAGTGGTGACAACCATGGGAAAAATGACTCCATGCTTGGAGCTGTCCCCATTCTGCCATCGCGCACACGCACACACGCATAGGTTATTACTATACTTTTTACTTTAGGATGGCTAGTTTACTGTATTTTGCGACTTTTAACACTAACCCTGAAGCCAAAAATAGCGGGTGTATACGCTCACTAATGTGTCACAGTGCGACGTGTGTTATACCTTCAAGCTACCTCTCCTCTAAATATCTTGTGAGGGGACCAGGCAATTTGTCCTCGCAAACACACACGCACAAACGCACGTGCGCACGCACACACGCACACACACACACACACACACACACACACACACACACACACACACACACACACTGCTGCATTGAGCGAGCAGGTTTCCCATTAACCCATTTAAGACCGGGAACGCATCTGTGTAACCACTTTATCCATGTTTTTGGCCAATTCAAAAATAGCAGACGTACAAGTTTCAAAAATAGCAGATCTGCAAGAGTGCCGCGCTATGAACTTGTAGAGCTGCTATTTTTGAAAAAACGTGAACATTTGTGCAAATCTTTGAATAAATATTTTTTAAAGCGAACATGTTTTACTCAAATCTTTGCTTCTGGGGGGGGTCCCTGGAACAAAATGCTTTGAGATGGGGGTCCGCGGCCACATACATACACACACATACATTTTGGGGGCCATTTCGACATGACGAAGTTTGAGAACCACTGATATTAGAGCAACATCATTTTCTTCCGTTTTACGTACATTCAAAGATTTGCACAAATGTTCAAGACTTTTTCAAAAAGTAGCAGATCTACAAGCTCATAGCGCGGCACTCGGTGCCGCGCTATGAGCTTGTAGATCTGCTATTTTTGAATAGCCCAAAGACATCTTAAAATGACAGAGTTGCGTCCCCCGGTCTTAATGGGTTAAAACCAGTTACCTGAGAAGGGGGTGTCGGTGCGCAGGGCTCATGTTCAGCCGTGCGTCCCCCTGGGGGTCCTTCGCGCTACACACACACACACACACCACCACTTTCCCCTGAAGCCTCAGTGCTCATGGCGCGCGACGCAGTGCGGCGCGCGCTGTGAGCTTGTAGATCAGTTATTTACAGCTGAGTATAAATGAGGGTTGACAGAACACAAAGACTATGCGGCATGCCCTGCTTGCCTTTTGCACCTTGTCCTACATACTCCACATGCGCACGTGCGCGCATGTGTACACACACACACACACACACACACACACACACACACACACACACACACACACACACACACACACACACACACACACACACACACACACACACACACTACTGTACTGTACTGTACCTATCTATTCCAGAGAGTATATCCACACATTGTGTTACATGTGTGCACTTTTTCTTTTTTTTCTCAGAGGAAGACATGAACAAACATCACCCTTAACCAGCGCTGGACAAAGTACTCAACCCCAGTACTTGACTTGAAGTATAGATACTCCTGATTACTCAACTACAAGTGAAAGTTGGGCTTAAAAGGGATAGTTCACCCCCCAAAAATACTTTTTTTCTATCGATTAGTCAACACATAGAGACTTCATGGATATATATATATATATATATATATATATATATATATATATATATATATATATATATATATATATATATATATATATATATATATATTGTGGCATTCCTAAGCCAATAATTTGATGACCAGTGCACCGGTAGGCAGCGGTTCCGGTAGGAGACACAAAGGAGACTCTTTGTGTCTTCTACCGGAACCGCTGCCGGTCATGAAATTATCAATTATAGGAATGCGACAAAAACTAAATAATATCCATGAATTCAAGTCTCCATGGGGTGACTATTTTTGGAGGTGAACTATCCCTTTAAGAGGTTAATTCATATTTTAGAAATTCCCGTAGAAATAGTGGAATTAAGTGTCAAAAGTACAATATTTGTGGTAAATAAAAATGCAAATACTCAATTAATGTACAGATACTCAAAAAAGATTACTTAAATAACAGTACTCAAGTAAATGTACTGTGTTACCATCCACCACGGTCTAAACCCATACACTCCTCCTGCTGTCACCTTTGAGTGACATCATCAGCCAGCGCTAATCTTCTGTTATCTGATGATCTCTGTAGGGCTTTCCTCCTCCACCAAACTAAACAAATTCTTAGTAGACCAACTGTCACAGGGATTTCCTGACAAATCGGTTACTTGATTTGAACAACAAATGTGTGAATTAGTGTTTGCTGCACACAAACATCGCTGAGAGCAGCTTTTTCGGGTTGGTGAGGTTGAGAAATTGATTTCACAACGGCTACTGGCTATAAGCTCTAGGCACAGCAGCCATATTGTGAAGAAATTCACAGGTGTTGCCAATGATACTAATGAAGGCTCTGTTCCATTCTGGTCAAACAGAGTCAGGGTGCTGATATTGTGCATATTGGCTCACTGGAAACACTCTGCTACGCCAGTGGGTCTACAGTTGGGGTCCAGGGACCCTTATGGTTCCTTGAGAGGGTTCCAAATGGCCCCTTACGGGTGTGTACTGTATGGGGGTCATGGAAATTAAAAGGTCTGAGAAATACTGTGCTACACTAAATGGAACAGAGCCTTCATTAGTATCATTGGTAACACCTGTGAAGGAAGTGATAATATGGCTGCTGTGCTTAGAGCCTATTGATAAGTAGTTTAAAGAGATTGCAATAGATGTGCAAGGAAAAACTAACATTATGACGAAGACCAAACCAACCAATTCATCGAATAATGTTCTATTAGGGGATACGCGCTAGATCGCTGTGTTGCACTTTTATTTCATTTTTTTAACTACAAGTCTGACCGGTATACTTGCAAACAGATCATTTACGTGTTTGACCCTGGGAGGGACAGAACAAGGTGAACGGGTCCATCGGTTAGTGTCAAGATTGACCCCTACAAAGACACACACAACACACGCACACACAGATAAGTGCCTAGGAGCCAGCGACTCATTCTCGGTAAGACAGGAAAGGGCTTTGCTTCAAGTGTGCGCTAATGTTGTACAGAATGCTGACTTGGCATGTTGGCCATATGACTGCATGTGCCGCAAAGCGCACACATGCACGCACGCACGCACACCCACACACACAGCGGTGGTGCATTAGCAGCCTACAGTGCTCCAGGTAGCAGCAAGAGAAAGGGGACATCGAGGAACAAACGGAGTGGAATGTTTTAAAAAATGATGACAAATCTTGCATGATATTGACACATGTTCTCTTATGGGGGTCAGATATGGGAGGGTCCATGTTCAAATACATATCAATTTGGGGGTCCTGGACATGAAAATTCTTTGAGAACCACTGATGCACGGCACGAGACATAACTAGACAGGGTGAAAGTAATGTCATCGTTTCCAAAGGGTAACTGACTGACTTAAATTTCTTTCTTTCTTTGTCACACATTCTCACGAACATGTGTGGGACAGAGAGGAGGCAGAGATAGCGAGGAGGACGGCGTGGAAATCGTGAAATGTCATCAAACGTGGTCCCACACAGCCGACGCAGTGTGACTGAGCAGCAGCCAGCATCGTGATTTAGCCTCCTCCTTCTGCTCTGCCTACTTCTCTCTCTCTCTCTCTCTCTCTCTCTCTCTCTCTCTCTCTCTCTCTCTCTCTCTCTCTCTCTCTCTCTCCACATAAAACATAAAAAAAATGTTTTATTGCGTGGGCTGGCCTCTCAACAGGGTTATGCTTTTTGTTAACTTGGAACAGGCCAGGCTGCTCTTATAATGCAGCGCCCTGCGGAGCGGACTGGACGGCACAGCTACAAGTAGTAAATAGCTACAGGTTGTTTTGGAGTGGCCCGTTGCAGGCCCAGCCACACAGCCTCCAGGGCCAAAGAGGAAATGTCTGTTTTTATTTTAATGTGAAGCTCAGTGATTGGGCCGCTTGCCCGCCATACATTAAAGTAGAGTTCAACTTTGATGCCACTTAAATGTGTGCTGGATAAGAACATAAAATAATCAATGAATCAAAATCAGCCAATCCACATTGGAAGTAAAAAAAAAAGGAAATACTCAAGTAAAAGTGTACTCAAGAACAGTACTTAAATTGACTTACTTTCGACCACTGCTTTGATGCCACTAACCCATTAAGACCTGGAACGCATCTGTGTCACTTTAGATTTCTTTGGCTATTCAAAAAGGTTTTTTTTAAAGAATCGCCTCAGGTCTTAATGGGCTAAGGCCCCCCCCCACCCCCTTGAGCTCTCTCAGGGTCTTTTCCGTCGGTGCCATTGTACCGGGCCCTGCCTGTTCCACCGGCCATAAGTCCACTAGATGAGCTTTGAAGTTGTGCCACTTGGGTTCTCAGCGTCAATAGAAAATCTCCACGTTGCCCTTCCCCTCCACCCAAAAACCACCAAAGAAATGCCAGTCAAATCTTAGCGAGGAGGGCACACAATGGCCCCGTCTCACCAGGGATGGGGGCTCGCTCATGCATTCAGCTCAAAATAGGCCTACCTTGTTTTAGTTTTTTTTTTTTCTAAAATAGCAGATCTACAAGCTCACAAAGTGTTTTGTTGTGAGCCCGGAAAGCAAGTAGCTAGATAGGTAGTTAGAAATAGGTACGGTAGTTAGATATTGATATGTCGATATCTAACTTTTCAGGTAACTGTAGCTGTCAACTCGAGTTCAGAGAGTTGTCAAATGACTCCCGCACGACACCTCCTTTATCTCACGCTGTGAAACCCCAAATTAAAATAAAATAAAAATCCCCCTCATACTGTACTCCTAAATCTGCATATATCCCATTAAAATTATTTGTTATCCAAGCCGCGCTACGTGTTTGAGCGCAGAATCTTGTGAAAAAAAGGCTCTTTTGACCGAGCAACCTGGACATCTGGACTGCCCCCAATGTCTATACATACCCTCCGTACAGCCATAGACATATAAAGGTAGACGCCTCCTCCAGCTCTGGGGCATCTGTATTGCAGCCGCCACATTTGAGAAGGCACGCTTCCTGGCTACTGGCCAATCACAGTGCGTCTTTTCCGGGACTTGGCAGAATCTAGTTGTGTGAAGGTTTCTATGTCTAGGTTTACAGCCTTGCAGAAAGGATTCAATGACATATACAATGTCTATACCATGCGTACAGCCTTGCATAAAGGATATGTTGACATATACACAACCCCATTGTTCTGCATCATACAGTGACATCCTGCCCTGCTTGCTACGTTATGTTTTCCATTGTTTCACGTCATTCTTTCATTGTTTCCCGTTTCATTTCAAAGTACTCACCTCCTCACTTCACTTCCTGCCCCGTGCGTTTCCTTGATTGTCTACCCCGCCCGGTTACTTTCACCTGTCCCTCACTATCCCTAGACTGCTAGTGCAGTGTATCCCAAACAATGGGTCGGCCCCCATTTGTGGGTCGTGTAAACATTTGTATGGGTCACGAGTAAATATCCCCTTTTTTTAAGTTTTCCTATTAAAATAAAAATGTATTAAAAAAAAAAAAAAAAACTCTTAACACATCGGGTGCCGATCACGGTCTGAACCGTGTTTTCACATAGTAGCGCTCTGGTGCCGTTCACGGTCTGAACCGTGTTTTCAGTCTTTTTGTTATCCTGAGAAGGAAGGGCCAGCTAGATCACCGGAAACAAAAACATGGCCTCCATCCGCTTCCTGTCAATTTCCTTCTTTAAAACGCCTATATCTCCGAATCTGTTTCCGGTGTGGAAAACCGGTCATGCGCGATCCGTCCCCGTTGTAACTTGCGAGTGAAATGTTATCGATCCAGGCTGTAGCCAGGGTCATCGCGCAACATGAATGGATGCTTTTTTTTTACGTGGATTTGCTCGTCGCGGAGTCTAAAGCTTTAAACAGCAAAGCGCAGTCAATGGGGAGAATGCTGGCACCCACGGTAAGTTGTTATGAAAAAATGCTGGCACCCGATGTGTTAAGAGATACTGAACATAGCAAATACAATCTTACAATGCAAGCTGGTAGATCAGTTATTTTCAAATGTATTTCTTTTTTTAAATAGGGATTCATTCATGATGCATTTTGGCGAGTTTGGGTCCTAAAACTCTCTTTTTGAGTCTGGAGGTGAACAGTTTGGGGACACTGGGAGGACGTAGAGCCTCTGTCCTACTCTGTCCTGCCCAACACTCCCTGCTGACAGGTGCTGTCCCAGCCCATCGGAGGAGTATACTGTGCAGTGACAAATAGTACCGCCCGGCTTGTGGAGACGCTGCACAAAGCCGGATGCAGCAGCACCGCGGTGGATTCGAACCCACTGCACCAACCGAGCGCCCTTGTTTGCCTTCGTCGTCTTCTGACTGACTGTAAGGAACCCCTTACAAAACAGCACAGACTGTTTTGGATTAAACATTCTGTCTCTGAGCAGTTGAGTCCTCTACTCTTGCCAGCTACCGGAGCAGCCGTTCCACATTACTATGGTGCTATGCTACTAATATGTATCTGCTGGGGCATAATGTTTTTGTAGCCGCACTAATCTGCAATTACGCCGTCAACTGGCCATTGGGGCCCAAATGATTCGATGTTATTTGGAAAAATTGTGTAGCATTATAGGCTACCTTTAGGGTTTAATCCAGGGGAAACATAATTACTGAGAATGCAATTTCGGGGAAACCATTTCCCTTTTCTTTTTGTTTACATTTACAACATATAATCTAAAGAATGTATAGGCCGACAGTTTACTTTCTTGAAACATATGCATTGAAGACAATGGCTCAATGCAATGGTTATGCTGAGAATAATTTCATTTAAAAAAAAAAGATATCTTTTAGGCCTTTTATGCCTTTACTTTAACAGGACAGTAGGCTGACAGTAACGGGGGAAAGAGATGAGGGGGTGACACACAGCAAAGGTCGTCGGGATCGGGAGTCGAACCCGCGACGCGCTGTCAAGCTGGATCACCAGCGTATATGGTATGCGCCTGGACCGCTAGGCCAGCGGGCGCCCCCTGTGGACAATTTCTCCTTTGCCACCGGGTTCTTTCACTTTTTCCCCGCCCCCCTCTAGTGATGTGGAGGGGGAAAAGGAATGGATCTAATATAGAGCCCTGGAGGACCCCAATGAACTAAGTATATACTGTATACTGTACTGTAGGGTTTAAGAGAACCTGGCAGTATGTGTAAATAATCTTTCTAGTTAACCGACGAGTGAGCCTTTTTATGAAGGAGAAACCTATATGGATATATATTCTCTTTGTGACATGATGCTCTCCAGTTCTGTTGGCCAGCGTTCAAACGCTGTCACATCATGTGGGTTTAGAATGCATTAAAACAACATGCTGAAAGATGTTTCCCAGCTTGAGGGATCCATACTGGCCGCTTAATCCCACATGCATTGCATTATGTTTTAACCCATTGAGACCTGGAACTGTGTCATTTTTAGATTTGAGCTAAAAAGCATTATTTTACACTTTTGCTATTCAAAAATAGCAGATATACAAGCTCATAGCGCGGCACCGAGTGCCGCGCTACGAGCTTGTAGATCTGCTATTTTTGAAAAATCGTGAAAATGTGTGCAAATCTTTGAATATATAGATTTTTAAAGTAAACGTTTTTAACTCAAATCTTTGCTTCTGGGGGTCCTTGGAACAAAAAAAATTGATGGGGTCGGTGGCCAAATACATATAATTTTGGGGGTCCTTGACATGAAAAAGTTTGAGCACCACTGATATAGAAACATACGTTTTTCAGAAAACTGTTGAGATTTAGGAGACATGTAGAATCGGCTTCAGGTCTCAATGGGTTAATATGCATTGCATATGTTGCTGTAGTAATAGGTCTGCCCTGTTCTTCAAATGCTGATTTACACTTTTGCAACTGAAGCGCGACACGCAGGTCCACTGGCAGGGTTCTATGTTTAACCCACAGTATTGGCTTAGCTGCATGAAGCGCACAGAGTTACTTTGAAATGCCGAAGTTAAAATAAATTAATGTTTCGCTAGCTTTGAAGTAATCATTGACTTTATTACTATATCTGACAATTGCTTGGCTATTAGAAGGCCTACACTGCATACCGTGCACTCAGTATATACACAGTAATACATAACATGGATTAAAGTTCATCATTTTACACTTTGGCTAAAAATCGTGAAAATGTGTGCAAATCTTTGAATATATATTGTTTTAAAGAAAAATCATATGTATGTGGTCCGCGGCCACATACATATCAATGTGGGGGTCCTTGACATGAAAAGGTTTGAGAATATATAATGCACTAAATCAGTCATGGTAAGTTTATGTGTATTTCTCCTGGTTGCACTTAGTGCTGCTTGAAGTATGACAAATACATTTTGACCATAGATGTCGACAAGTCTTTTTTCCCATGATTTCTGGGATAGTGGGCTTCTTTAGAAAGATTTGCAGTTTTCGGGAGAGATATTAAAACCCTTTTATCTTCCTATATACTTTCATACAGTTTATCAGCCATCAACAGATAAAATAATCGGGATTATTTTAGGCCCGCATGTCAAATTCATCACATCTTTATGCTGTTGTTATCGACTGATGAGTGCCCTGTCTCACCATTGGCTGTCAGGCAAGTCAATCATTAGTTTGAGGGCCAACAGGGGGAGAGGAGAGGTCGTGAAGAGGTCAGTCAGGCTTATTTGTTCAGGATATCCTGCCTCACTGAGAGTGAGAGAGAGAGAGAGACAGAGAGTGAGAGAGAGTGACATGAGCAAAGTGTGTGTGAGAGACAGACACAGAGAGAGAGTGTGCGTGTGTGTGCGTGTGTGTGTGCGTGTGCGTGTGAGTGTGCGCGTGAAAGAGAGAGAGACAGAGAGAGAGAAAGAAAGAGAGAGAGAGAGAGAGAGGACAAGAGACTAAAACTTTCAGTGACTTCTCATCACCTTTCAACACTTCTGCTGTGGATGGACACACACAACGCACTTCAGCCAGTTGGTGGTTGTCTGTCTGTGCTCAACAGCGGGACAAATTTAATTTTACTCAGAGGAAGACGCAAGTCAAAACGCCAGCAAATTAATAAAACGTGCTCCAGTATTCTATATGGGTAGTCTCTTTTAAAACAGCCCACTCTATGTCCCCTGTCCTACCATGTGTATAGGAAAATATGACCACCATGTGTAGGCAAATATGACCACCATGTGTACGACAATACAATGCAACCCACCAAGGACAGTCTGCATACTACAGTAAGTAGCCTTGGGAACCAGTTTATAGTCTTTGGTATGACCCGCCAAAGGGATTGAACCCAGACCTCCCAATCCCAGGGTGGACACTCTTAACCACAAGGACACTGAGACCTGCCCACTAGTATAACCTAATTACCTTGATGTAGATTAGTGTGTTCAAAGGCCTAACCCTGCTAGCGCAGCACGTCTAAAGAGTTATCTCTCGTACGACTAATGCAGGGGTCTTCAACAGGGGGTCCGGGACCCCTAGGGGGTCCTCAGAGCTACAATAGGGGGTCCGCCAAATCTTTGTGTGATAGGATTTAGTTTTTTTTTACATTAACCACTTGGAACCCTTGAATTCCTTTTCTGAGGGGAACATTAGCCGAAAATAGCCGATCTACAAGCTCTCAACAAGCTCTCAACAAGCTCTCAACGCTCTCAACGCCTCGCTGCGAGGCGTTGAGAGCTTGTAGATCGGCTATTTTTGGCAAAGAGGCTATAGGTGTAGAGGGAAAAAAGAGCAGAATAAGTAAAAAAAAAACTTTAATCTGAAACACAATTTTATACAATATAGAGTAGAGGGTCCCTGCTTCATCTTTCTCTCAGCTAGGGGGTCCTTGGCCTGAAAACGTTGAAGACCCCTGGTCTAATGGGTTATCTCTAGTAACTCTGCTAGTAAATGGTAAATGGTGCATTTATATATCGCTTCTATCCGAAGCGCTTTACATTGATTGTGCCATTAACCCATTCACACACACATTCATACACCGATGGCGGAGGAAACCATGCAAGGCACCAACCTGCTCATCGGGAACAATTAGGGGTTCAGCGTCTTGCTCAAGGACACTTCGACACTAACTCAAGGGGAACGCCCCAGCCCGGGATCGAACTGGGAACCTTGCGGTTTTCCAGTTCACTCTACCCGGCCACTCTACCCCTGAGCCACTGCCGCCCCCCGATATCAAAACCAATATTTAGGGGCGGAGGTGGCCTAATGGTTAAGGGTCATACCACACACAGTATAGGCTTTAATGCAGTGAATCCCGACAGCCTTTGCTGCGTGTCCCTGTCTCTCTCGCCCTGTCTCTCTACACTGTACTATCCAATAAAGGCTATCCAAAAATCTCTTTGACAAACAACAAAACGATTAAATCGATTAATGTGATTATTATTAACCACTTCAACCCTGTATTATACTTTGTTGTACAATGGTGGCGTACACAAATAGCGAAAATAGCCGACCTGCAATTTCGTTTATTTGTTATAATCGCTTATTACGGTAATCACAATAGAGGCAAAAAGCTTGAAATAACGGTGGTATCGATTGCCCATCATCAGCCGCCCAACTAGCAGGTCTGATGGGTGATTCGTAGTAAATCCTCATTACAACACTGTCTGAGAACACTCCCGTCAGGCTAGCCGGCAGGTCCGTGCAGCGAGGTCAAAGGTCAACACCAGACAATAGTGTTACCATGGTAACCTTGAGGGGTGGTGCACCCCTCCCGTGTGTGTGATGAG
>NC_139950.1:6406422-6543922 GCF_963454915.1 Gymnoscopelus microlampas | reverse complement strand
AGTGGTTAAGGCGCATACCACATATAGGCTCTAATGACAGCGAGTTGCAGGTTAGCTTCCCGAGCCCGACGACTTTTGCTGTGTGTCACTCCCCGTCTCTCGCTCTACTGTATACTATCAATAGAGGCTATGCACGTGACATCATCGTACCCGGAAGTTATGCGGGAACACCTACTGAGTGGCAAAAAACAACATTCTGGCCGTGACAGCCCATACACTCAAACAAGTTCGATCTGATTGTACTAAACAACGTTAAACTCACCAACATGGTCTATCTCCAAAGTTTTTGTTTAATAAAAATCCACCTTAGACATGTTATGAGCTACTTTCTGTGAATAAATTCTGTGCAGGTGATTATTTTTCTAAGTGTCAGAGTTTGGAAGCGCTAGTTTTCAATAACGCAACGTCCTGCTGCCTCCTGCATTATGTGCAATTTAAAAACAGGTGGTAAGCAGCACCGTTGAGTGATTTCCAACGAGCGCTTCCAAACTCCAGTGCTTCATGCTGCTCAATGTTTTGCCACACAGTCTAGATGAGGGGGCGTGTCCCAGTGGAAAAGTGAAGCATGTGCATACTCTCTATAAAAGGCAGAAAAGGCCCAAAAATATATCTTTTTAAAAAAAGACATGAGTTACAATTAGATGCACTCGCATGCTGCCTGAAGGATCGAACGACGCATCACACTACTTGTGTCACAACATTGTGAGTTTTGAGCATTCATATTGTCTGCGACACGTTGACACGACAGCGTTGCCACAACACGTAAACAAGGAAGTGGATGTAGTCACGTGCATCTTCCCAACCTTTTAATTTTTCCGGCGGTATGTGACACAGTCGGCTCTTTTTTCTTTGTCGTTTGGACGCCACTTTAGTCTGCACTTTCTTATGGGTTTTTAAGAGAGATATAAAACTGATTTTATATCTCTCACAGAAATGTGTGTGGGGAGGAATCAATTGGCACAAAGACTAAATGGGTGAGAAAAAGAGGTACACATAATTGGGTACTCTAAATTAAAAGGTAGGGTAATTCATTTTCTTTGGTTAATAAGAGTTAAATAGCTCTATATTCTGATAGTAATCATTGCTATAGAGTGTATACAGGAGTCTCCATCTCTCTCCAGCTCTTTAGTAAACCGAAAATGCATTTTCTGATGCATCCTATCAGGATAGAGAACTCAGACAGGACACAGATTAAACAAGTGAAATTGGAAGTGATGACACAAAGAAATGAGCAGACAAAACGGAACTGGAACACTAAAATGAAGCTGATAAATGGGTACTCTCTCCTGACTGGCTGAATGTTTCTGTTTATTGATGAGCTGGAGAGATGGCGGGGACCCCTGTTACTGAACAAAAGCATTCTATAGCAATGAGAATATAGACTATAGAGCTTTAACCTTTTAACAAAAAACGTTTTGTTTAAGCCAAAGAAACATCAATTACCCTACCTTTAAGAAAAGAAAAAGCGAGCTGACCTGAGTCAATGGGATCAGTCCGTCAGTGGAGTGATGATGAGGCACGTGAGGTTGGGAGTCAGCAGGACTGATGTAAACACAAACTTCCTTCTCCTCTCTTTCCTCTTCCTGCTCCTCCTTCTCTTCCTGGGGGTCACACACCTCCAGCACGCTCTCCTCCTTCTCTGCAGTCTCTCCGCTGTGTCGCCTCTCGCCAGGGCTGTCAACACATTTTGGTCGACGATTAAGTGCGATTAACGATTTACGTTGTGTTTTTTTTATTGACATTGAACATTAGAATATATAAATTCTGTTTGGCCTTTTAGGCTTTGTAAGCAAAACTTCCACAGGGCAGATAATGACAAATAACTTATCATTAAAGGAGGAGTTCACCCAAAAAATGACTTATTTTCTATCAATTGCACACCCTATGAAGCCTTGATTTCATGGATTCTTTTTTGTTTTTGTCGCATCTCCTACCGGATACATTACCGGCTAATGTATCCGGTAGGAGACACAAAATAGATTATTGTGTCTCCTACCGGAAATACACACGGTCATCAAATTATTGTCTTAGGAATGCCACAAAAACAAAAATAAATCCATGAAATCAAGGCTTCATGGGGTGTGTAATTGATAGAAAATAAGTCATTTTTTTTGTGAACTCCTCCTTTAAAGAAAATAAACTATGGACAGAACAGGCCAATGCATTTAATAATGTTATGCTTTCAAAGGTAAAACAAAACATACTGATCAACAAGCTCACAACGCATCACGTTGTGAGCTTGCAGATCTGCTATTTTGCACATTTTCAAAAGAGGATTTTACACAGATAAATTGAAACGATTGATGATTATGCACACCAATTGCGATCATCTCAAATAAGTGCGATCGTGCGATGATGATGTAACAACTGTGCCAGGCTTACCTCTCGCCTCCTCTCATCGACTGTGAACTCTCTTCCTTGCTGTGCTGGTGAGTCTCATCTTCTCTGGTAACCTCGTGAATAACGCTCACTCTTTCTTCCATCCTTACGCGTGCCGGGACAGACGTGTGCTCTCTCTCCTCGCCGGGGTGACTGCGGTTATTTCGGGGTTCACCGTGGTGACTGGAGTTATTTAGGGGTTCACCGGGGTGACTGGAGTTATTTCGGGGTTCACCAGAGAGTCTGGGGTTATTTTGGGGTTCGCCGGGGTTACTAGGGTTCTTTTGGGGTTCACCGGGGTTACTAGGGTTCTTTTGGGGTTCAGGAGAACTGTGATTCTCCCCCTGACTTTCGTTGTCCTCTTGCGGGCCGACGCTAGCCTGCCGGGCCAACTCAATGGGTCTGTCAGTGTCTTCACTGCCATCGTTGGCATCCCCATCATCCCCGCCCTGCACGGGGCTTCCAATCACAGAGCTCAGGTTAACCTCATCACGACAGTGGGCGGGGCTAATAACGCCGTCACAGCTGCGGTGTGCGGAGGACTCTTCCCGTACGACGTCACAAAGAGGGGGAGGGACATCCGCTTCAAGATGGCTCCCAGGCTCGACTTCTACCTCCTGCTCTTTGACTTGAGTCACGGCGTCAACAGCATCCGTTTCCAGAGCAACGGGGGCGGCTTCCTCGCCGCTAGCGACGTCTGACTCCTCCCCTTCCTCGTTGGGAGCTGGATCGCCATCGCCGTCTGGTTTTGGGGGATCCTGTCTTGCGTTCCTGTCTTTAGGGCTGTCACAGTATGGTGATTTTTAGTTGAAGATTATTTGTCGTACAAATACTTGCGATTTAACAATTTCATTATGTTTTTGACATTGAATATTGGAACATATACTGTAAATACAAATTACAATTCTGTTTGTTCTTGTAGGCTGCACAGGGCGGATATGACAAATAACTTATACAAAGAAATTAATGACAATGACCGCTACCAATAATCAAAATAAATAATGTACTATGGCCAAAACAGGCCATGCGTTTAATAATGATATACTTTCAAAACAAAAAACAAAAATAGCCAATCTACAAGCTCACAATTCATCATATCCCGACAAACTGTGAGCTTGTAGATCGGCTATTTCTGCTATTTCTCTTGTAGATCTGCTATTTTGGGTATTTTTCAACAGATGCATTCTTACAGATGGAGTCTGACGATCATGCAAAAATAATTGCGATTATCTCCAATAATTGTGATCAGGCGCTTGTGTAATGAGTGTGACCGGTCCTACCTGTCTTGGCATAGCGCCGCACCTCTCCCCGCCTTCCCCCTGGTGGCGCACTTCTTCTGTGGTCCCCTGTTAGGTTTCAGAGCTTGCTGGCAGGGTGTAACAGACACCCGTCCGCCCCCCCGTGGGGACTTCCTGCTCCCTGGGGGGTCTTCAAATTCACCGTAGATGTTGGGCGCCTTGCACAGCCGCCTCGGTCTATGGGGTCCGGTGTCCTTGGGAGTGCGCTGGTTAACCCGAGCGGGCGACCTCCGCGTTCCCTGGCTCACACTGCTTATCGCCCCACACGGGCTGCGGGCGGCCTGGGTCTGCATGGGGACCACAGGGTTATCATCGTTAACTAAAACTCTAATGAAATAACCACAACCAGAACTGACAAAACATTTTAGTTAACTGGAATCAATTAAAAACTAGGCTTTTACAAATAAAAAAATAACTAACTGAAAATGTACTGTGTGTATACGAAACTAGAACCGCTAAAAATGATAGAGAAAATGTCCTTAGTCTTTGTCAATATTTCATATGGAAGCCTAATATTTTGGGTGAATATGACATCTTATCTTCCAATATGTTAAGCTACAGTATGTCAGTTTTAAGCCCTGTTGTCAAATTGGTCTAAATCTTGTGATGCATTTTGAACTTGTAGATCTGCATTTTTTTGCTATTTTCTTTAGGTTTTCTTGAATCTTTCCCATGACAAATACCCCATATTATTATAATAAGAAAAGTCTAACTAAAACTAATACAAACTAAGCTAAAACTATATATATATATATATATATACAAACTAAATTAGCCAAACTGCGCTTTGAAAACTAATAACATAAACGGAAATTGAAAACAAAAGAGTCAAAAGAAACAAAATAAAAACGAAAACTAATGACAAAGGCAAAACCCTTATGACCTTGGCCTGGGATCTGGTGGTGGACCTTTTGGGTTCTGCGGGTGTTGTTTGGAGCCTGGTGACGGCTCTCCCTCTGGGGTTACTGGCGCTGGAGGTGTGCCTGGCGCTGGTTCTTCTCTGGGCAGGTGGTGGCTGTCGTCTCCCAGGCCTGTCACCACCACGAAATGTTAGTTGATGATTAGTTTCTCGTGCAGATAATTGCGATTAATGATTTAATTGTGCTATTGAACAACATTGACACTTCTCTGACTTCTGTAAGCCTTTAACAACTTAAACACTATATACTGTATGGTTGAGTGGAATCCGGGTCTTTTCCGTTTTCTGTTATTGTGGGGAAAGTATTCGCTGAAAATAGCCGATCGACAAGCTCACAACGCATCGCGTTGCGAGCTTGTCGATCTGCTATTTCCTGCGAAAGCAGAAACTTATATGACAAATAACTGAAATATGCCAAGAAATTATTACTGACAATGACAGATGGCAATAATGAAAATAAACATGTCTGTACTACTGTGGCCATAATAGGCCATAAAACGTAATCATTTTACTCTGTCAAAAATAACAGAAATAGGCAGTGTACAAGCTCACTACGTTGCGAGCTTGTAGATCACCTATTTTTTGCTATTTTTCAACAGAAGAATTGAAATATAGATGAATGGGAACAATTATGCAAATATACAACTGTGATTAAATGATTGCGATCACGTGACACGTCAAATACCGTAATTGCGATTAAGCGATGATGTAATAATTGTGACTGTGGCTTACTGTCTGCCGGGGGCTTTGGAAGTGACAGGCATGACTGAGGCTGTGGAGGGGAGGAGGTGGTCTGGAAGCCAGCATGGGAGCCCTGGAGAACGCCTGGTCCTAACTCTTATAAAGCACCTGAAACTTGTACTTTTTAAATCTGTCTCTTTGTTCGCTTTATTTTCAGCACCAAGGATGAAAGGAACACTTCACAGGGTCATCCGTCCCATTTTCAAACAGCAGCTGAGCGCACGACCTGAAGAGATACATTAGAAATGAGAAGAAACAATGTCAGAATGTGGTGGTTTGTTTCTCCCCCCCACAAAATAGCATGCAATCACACGATAGAAACCTACAATCTGTCATTATGACGACCCCAAATTAAAAGTTGGAAGCGCTGAAAAGACAATCCCTGTAATGAACTCATCACTTGTGTTATTACATTCCTACTGTGATTAAAGCCAGTGTCACTAACACACCAAAAACCTATTTATATTGGCATGTAACAGCATTCAGCAGGTAATGTAATAATGCAGACTTACATAAGTAAGAACAAGTAAGCATTTCAAAGCCTTTTCTTTAAGCATTTCTTTACTTAAGTAAAGAATACCCTATTGTAGAAATAATCTGTTACAAGTACAAGTTCGGTATTCAAAATAGACTTGAGTAAAAGTACAAAAGTATTGGCATCAAAATGTACTTAAAATAACCAAAAGTAAAAGTACTCATTATGCAGAAGGTCCCATTTGGCTATTTTCAAATTGCCAAAGTATATAGGTCTGAAGTGGTAGTAACTACAAAGTAACTAAGTAAAGTTTTCAAATAATTGTGTAATAATAGTGGAGTAGAAGTACAATATTTGCCTTTGAGATGTAATGGAGTAGAAGTAAAAGTATAACAAAATTTAAACACTCCAGTAAAGTAAATGTATCTCAAAATTGTACTTAAGTACAGTGCTTAAATAAATGTACTTAGTTACTTTCCACCACAGTTTAAAGGAATATATATATATATGTATATATGTATATATGTATATATGTATATATATATATATATATATATATATATATATATATATATATATATATATATATATATATATATATATATATATATATATATATCACATGTATATGTGCTTGTAGCGTGGCTTCACAGTTAAAGGGCACAACAAGCACATTCAGAAGTGGTCTCTGTGGTCTCTGTGGAAGAAGAAGTCAGATCCTGTTTTCGCTCTTGACTGGCGGAAGAGGTCTTTAAACTACCATGTTTTTAAAGCCCTTGTTTATTACTTTTTGCACTTGACCGACGAATATCCAAAACAAATATCAGTCACTGTTCGAAACCAACGTCGACGGCACACACTCACAAAAAAAACGTTTTCCCTTTTTGTTGTATAATATAAAAAAAAACGTTCCATGCACTTTCAGTATTTAAAAAAAAACACGTTGGGGCTTTTTTATTTATTTTTAAAGGCAACGAACGAATGCTCCTTTAGCCCACGGAATACTTGACATACCAAGAGAAAGACAGTTGCAGTAAGCGGCTAATAATACTCCTCCATGCAGTCAGACGCGCACGGAGCGTGCACCACCACCGTGCCTCCCTATCGTCGTCTCTCCCTCCGCCTCCTCCTCCTCCTCCTCCCCGCTGAACGACGCACCACCGCCGCGGTGGTGGAGGGATCCTGCTGCCGCGGCCGTCCGTAGTATCATGGACCCTGGCGGACGGCGGACTATTAAAAATGTATCGGAAAAAAAAAATATTGGCTACAATGTAGCTGTGTGGACACGCGCCCACCGCGTAGTTACAATGTTACAACACACACACACGCGCGCGCGCACGCACAGCACACCCGTTTCAGCATGTAAATCCCCTCTCTCTCTCTCTTATGTCAGTTCCAGCCAGGGCAGCCCCACCACCATCCCTCTTTACACACACACTTACACACACACACATACACACACATACACACACACACACGCATCAGACGCAACCCTGAGGTCTCTCTCTACTCTCGCCAGTCACTCGCGTTGCCAAAAAAGGACAGAGCTACAAGCTCACAACGCGTCACTTCGCTACGCGTTGTGAGCTTGTAGCTCTGTTCTCTTTTGGCGAGGGCTCGAGAGTGAAGAGTCGTGGGGAAAACCCGGAATGGATTCTCTCTGTCCGAAACATAAGACCGTTAAAAAAAAATAGGTCCGAAGTGTGTGTGTGTGTGTGTGTGTGTGTGTGTGTGTGTTTGTGTTTTTTTTACCCCCTGCTGGCTGCTCCTGTAGTTGTATGCAAAATGAATCAATAAATGCATAAATAAATACATAAGTAAACTGTACATAACTATGGACACGTGTTAATTTCACGTTCATTCCTCGGTTTGAAGTGCTCTATTATTGTATATTGTGTTTTGCAACGTTGTAAAGGTGTGCTATTTTGGCCTCTATGGTCTACCTAAAATAAGCAAAAATATTAATATACATACCAATGCAATCATTATTATTATTATTATTATTATTATTATTATTATTATTATTATTATTATTATTATTATTATTATTATTATTATTATTTATTTGTATTATTATTATTTCCCCTGCTGGCTGCTCCTGTAGTTGTATGCAAAATAAATACATACATAAATAAATAAATAAATCACATGTTAATTTCATGTTTGAAATGCTCTATTATTATTGTAGTGCTTTGTGTAATGGTAGTGCTGACCTCTGGTGGTCTGGTCTCCCTAAAAAAAGACCAAAACAACAACAAACAGAAATAACCTTGAGATAAATCTCAAAGTAACTTCCTAAAATAAAAATAATTTCTATAACATACCAATGCACTCATATGGGTAAATAATAATTTTGCCACTGCCACGTTGGAGGATGTTACGTGATCTAGGATAATAAATGGTTATGATAATTATTATCATTATTATTGTTGTTTTTATTATTATTATTATTATTATTATTATTATTATTATTATTATTATTATTATTATTATTTTATGATTTTTCGTCAAACTTACATTTTGAGTTATATTATATCTAGAGAGCGGACTGCCCTGCTCCCACCTATTCATTTCAAAGAAAGTTGCTCACAAGCACATGAGGCACCCAAAAGTACACCCTTTTTCCGGGATTGGCTCCAACGTTGGAGCCAATAGAGCAGGCGCACCCGCGTTTCAGACGGTTGAAGCATGCGCAGTAGAATTGTAAACCCTGAAGTGTTGCAATACCAGATTTGGCCACCGGGATTCAGTAGCGTCATTGATTCGGGGGCTGGAATGGCTCTGATCAGCTCCACACAAGAATGTCGACCCTTCCAGTCAACGTCAGGACGACGTCATCCGCCCTCGACAGACAAACAGTCAAGTTGGTGCCGTCGGGCGAAGGGCATGAAACATGACAGTAGTCTAGTGTTAATGCGTGGATTTTGGAAGTGTAGCGTAGAAGTCATATTCATGGATGATATATCATTATTGTAACTTCATATCTGTAGATGATCAGTCAGGACATGTTGAAGAAGAAGTGACAGTTGACAGCACAGAGGAGCTGTGTTTATACTTCCAGGAAGAAGAGGATGCTGTTTGTCTGCATTGATATCTTCATCTGACAACTCAACCTTACTGCTGTGAAGAAGTCACACATTCACTTGTCTTGTTGTGAGTATTATAATGATATGATCATACATGTTTTTGCTGCGGGTTAAAGGTTTTCCTACCTGTTTGACCAGCAGAGTGGGCACTTGATCAGACATGGGCACGTTTTTATTTATTTTCAGTGGTGGAAGAAGTACTCACATGTTTTGACTTGAGGAAAACTATCTATGCTGCGATGTAGAAATACTCTGTTTTAAAAGTATGTAATTCAAGATTTACTTGAGTAAAACTACAAAAGAATTGGCATCAAAATGTACTTAAAGTACCACAAGTAGAAAGTACTCGTTATGCAGAATGTCCCATTTCACGAGCTTTCAAATGTATAAAAAATGTATAAGAATTTGAAATAGCAGATCTACAAGCTCACAATGTGTCGCATGGCGAAGCATTGTGAGCTTGTAGAATTGCTATTTTCAAATGGCCGGCTGAAGTGGTTAATGTATGTTTTGTAATAATAATCGAAATCTACAAAGTAACTAAAGTTTTCAAATAATTGTAGTGGAGAAAAAAGTGCAATATTATTTGCATCTGAGATGTAGTGGAGAAGAAGTAAAAGTATTGAACATTGCATAAACTCCAGTAAAGTACAGTACTTGAGTAAATGTAATTAGTTACTTTCCACCACTGTTTATTTTTTATTATCTTTTTGAAAAGTGGGCACTTGAGAGAATTCGTCGTAGATATTTCGGGAAGGCTACTTGGTGATAACCAATTTTGCATGGGCAGTCTTCTCAAGTGGACACTCTGTCTGTGTTAGTAGTGCCCAGTTTAGTTTACCCGTGCCCACTTTGTGTTAGTGCTCTGCATTAAGTGACCAGTTTTCTCCTGGGCCCACGTTTTTGTGGTGGTGCCATGTATTCGTTCCCATCATCCAGTCTTACTGTTGCTTTGACATCGAGTTTTAGATAGTCGGCATCTGTGTCATTTGCACGGCATCAATACACTTCCATACGTGCAGATACTAGAGAGCGTGCAAAGTTATGACTGGAACTTTGGTGATTATTACTGACGGTTATTGTTGGACTACCTCTCCCTCCTGTAGATTAAGTTCACACTATCTTATTTTTTACCTGGCGTGGTTTCACCTGATTTGGAACTATGTGAAATATGTGGTGCAACCAACTGGTCTTTAAGTACACCTGCTCCTCCTTTCTGTAACCCCACCCCATGGCAGAATTATGCACACGCTACACATGCATGTTAATGTTTCTGCAAGAGCACGTACACACCTGCATTATGATGTTCCAAACATCACGTACATACTGTACCTGCTATCACACAATGCTATCTGTATGTGAACTTGTACGATCACAGTTCAACAGAACATGACTGAGTAACAGACAACAGATATTTTCCCCCTCTAACCGTAGTAATGGGTGGTGCACCCATCGATGCATCGGACTCCTGAGCAGCACCTGTCCCGCGATGACGTCGGAGGCCGTGGTCTCCGCTCCTCCTGCCCCCATAACTGCCCCCAGAGCCCCCTCAGCCCAGAGGGACTACCACTTCCTGCGCTCCTTCGTAGCTGGAGGTAAGATCGCCTGATAGTGACGCCTCACTAGAACAATCATTTGGTTCCTTCCCACTCCGACTCCTTTTGGGGTATTTTTGAACCGGGGTAGCCTGGAAACCAGACAAATCTGCCAGTGCAAAAAAGAAAAGAAGCCCTCGGCAGATTGGGTCTGGCCCCGCTCGGTTGTGATTGGATTTCGCTGCCCCCGAAGTTGTGGGCCACCAATCAGGGCCCAGTATGCAAATATGGGTTCGGGTTTATCACCAGAGGCAATCTTTTTATCCGCCCCATGGAAATGCAGATTCCAGACTAATATCGACAGAGTGATATTAGAACCGGGCACCTTCTGTCTCCCAGCGGGGTAAAAACATGGCAGGCTGCGTGAGGCAGTGATGTAAGCAACACAGCTGCAGCTGATCACGCTAATAATGGGTGTGTTAGATTTAGGTGTGCCAGTAATGCAGTCAATGCTGTTGACCGTTGTCTCTGCTTGCACATTGGCATACCCCATGGCTCTGGGCACACCTAAATCTAACACACCCATTATTAATTTAACTAGCAGCAGCTGCATTGCTTAGTAGCCTGCCATGTTTTTAATGTGCTGTAGTTTTTAATCTGAACTGGAAAACAAATAGCAAAACCTGTGTAGGGTTTCATGTGCATTTTTAAATCTTCCACAGCACAATGTTTTGCATATTGATATGATACATACCCAGCTGAAATATGTATTTGTTTCTAATGCCCAAAAGCTTGTATATGTTTGTTGGAATACTGGTAACATTATGCCTTTTGAGAATACTTGCAAATGTTGCTTGCTCAACAAGCCTGTTCAAAGGTCACCGACAGTTTCCTCACTATTGCCCATCACACCATATCGCACCATAATAGACTGATAGTACCTCTACATGGCATGCATATTTCATAAGTCTGGTGTATTGAACTCTGCCAGAGGTGAAGTAATTAGAATATCTGAGGGCCCTCGGGTGGTGCAGGCCAGGGGTAAAGTACCCCCCCACCACCAAGGAGTCGGGGTGCTCCTTCCATTCCTTCCGACATCTCGCCACTCCGACTAGTGGCTTCCGCGTGCGGTTAGGGTTAGGTATAGGGTTCGTTAACGTCGGAAAGGCGACATGTCGGAAAGGCGAAATGCACCCCAAGGAGTCTAGGGTTTAGAATCCACCACAGTGCATTTGGTTTGACCGAGTGTCTATAAACAAACAACTATCCCAAATGATTTAAAAATAAAATGTTGTGGTGTCTTTTGTTGTTGCATTTTATTCAGTTAGGAGAAAATAGTATGTTTTCCGGGGACGGTGATATTTGTCACTGCACGTACTCTTACGGGCCTGGGTGGCGCCTGTTAGCGGGGAATGTTGAACGGAAGGAGTAGGATGGAGGCTCTACGTCCTCCTGGTGGGGGCTCCGCACCGGCAGGTTAGCCAGCATGCAGGTTAGCCAACATACAACATGCAGTGGCAAAACAGAAATGTGTGGGGAGGAATTATTTGGCTTAACGATTTAAATTTGGAGTTGATTTTTTTTTACAGTACCTACTGGCCTAATAATGTATCTCCTCATGTTGGGTTTGTCTTTTTGTGTGTTTAGGTGTTGCAGGATGCTGTGCCAAGTGCACTATCGCTCCACTGGACAGAGTGAAAATCCTCCTTCAAGCCCAGAACCCCCACTACAAACATCTAGGTCAAACAGCAGCAGTTATTAAGTCATTAAGAGTTTGTTTGTTTGTTTGTTTGTTGCAGTGTCACTCACTATAACCTTTGGATCTGTCTTGCAGGAGTGTTCGCCACTCTGCGGGCCGTGCCTCAGAAAGAAGGGTTCTTAGGTTTGTACAAGGGCAATGGAGCTATGATGGTCAGGATCTTTCCATACGGAGCCATCCAGTTCATGGCCTTTGACAATTATAAAAAGGTAAACCATCCTAAAGTGGCAATAGTAGTACAAAGTAGATTAGGGGTGCAACAGTTAATCACACTAATTGATTATGAAAATGTAATTGATTGCAGTAGTATAATTTATTGTTTTCAAAAATACCGAAAATATATCTACTGTCTCACAACATGTGACGATGCAACGCATTGTAGCTTTTAGATTTAGTTTTTCATGCGACACTGACAAATATGAAATACTGTAGGACTATATAATCTGATAGTAATCATTGCTATAGACTGTTCAGTAACAGGAGTCTGTCTACCTGTCTCTCCAGCTCTTTAATAAACAGAAAATGCATTTTCAGGTCGGGATACCAATTGTATCCAATCAGGAGAGAGAACTCCTACAGGATAAACAAGTGAAATTGGAAGTGATGAGACAAAGAAATGAGCAGACACAATTGGAACTGGATAAACAGATACTCTCTGCTGATTGGTTGAAAATGTGCAACCCACCTGAAAATGTATTTTCTGTTTATTAAAGAGCTAGAGAGACAAGGAGACCCATGTTACTGAACAAACACTCTATAGCAATGATTACTATCAGAATATAGAGATTTAACCTTTTAACAAAAAAACGTTTTGTTTTGACCAGAACATATTACTTGCCCTACCTACAGATTTGAATGCTTTCACGTTGATTCATTGATACACAGTATATATTTATTTTAAATGATTATCCAAATAAATGTGCTTCTAGATTATTTGATTAATTGAAAAAGTAATTGATAGAATCCAGAGGATCTGAATGGACATTAAGATTTCAATAAAACAACTTGACACCCAACACAGGCAACAACACCCAACACAGGCTTGACCAGTGCCTGACTTATTTCTGGCAGTTTGGCTCTGAGTGCCAGAGCCAAAAATACATTGTAAAAAAAAAAGTGCTTAGGAAGCGAGATACAGCCTTTTTCAGTAAGATGTTAAACAAGAAGTGAATGGAGTAGCAAATCTTCAAATCATCATATCTTCATTTTTTTTTTCATGACGTCGGCGACGTCATTGACACCCTGGGCTTATAAAAACGTGACGTCGGTGACGTCAATGGCACTGAATGAGTTAATACCAATGCTGACAACATTCCTTGTAATTCACAGCTGCTAAGAAAAAAGCTGGGCATCTCCGGACACATCCACCGCCTCATGGCCGGATCAATGGCAGGTCAATAATCTCTCTCACTGATGATGATGCTTTTTTTGATTGGTGTCAAATCAATAGCATGTTCACACTGCGTCACTCATTAAAACCGGGATTTTTTTTTAGATTTCAGCGTTGGCATCTGCTATTAATTCATAATTTAATTCATAATTCAATTCAAAAGTTTGAGAACTACTGATTTAGAAGGCATTTGTAGAATCGGCCTCATGAAGACTTTATTATATCACTGCTGTCGGGAGCAAACCTTGTTTGTCCAAAACCGTTACTTTTCAGGAAATGGGAAAAAAATGGATCCAATGTATTATTTGTGTTATTTTAGTCACAAGCTCTAACTACTTTTCATTAGTTCAATATTTAAAAAAAACAACAGACCGTCTTAACTCATTCAGTGCCACATGACGTCTAAGAGTAAGACGTCCGTTTTTAACGCCATTGTTAAGGCCTGAGCGCCACGTGACGTCTACGACGTCATAAAAAAATTAAAAATATAAAAAAAATGTTTTGGGGGGGGGGATGTTCTGAACCCAAGATATCATGATTTGAAAAGTTGCTGCTCCATTCACTTCTTGTTTAACTTCTTACTGAAAAAGGCTGTATCTCGGCTCCTGAGCACTTTTTTTTTTACAATGAATTTTTGGCTCTGGCACTGGGACAACACAGCCAGAAATAAGTCTGGCACTGAATGAGTTAAACACATTCAACCTGGGGTCCCTATTGTAGGCAGATATACAAGCTCACAACAAGCCTGTGAGCTTGTAGATCTGCTAGTTTGACTACTTTTTGCACCACACTGTCATACGACCAATTAAGTATAAATTAGCGCATTCATTTATGAAAAAAACGAACTATGGAGACACATGGAATGCTGTTGACTTTATTCAGTCTTTATTGAATGTATATATTGGACTATATAAGACTCTTTGTGTTATGAGAGTTTGTATGTTCATTTGCAGGGATAACTGCAGTGATATGTACGTATCCCCTGGACGTGATCCGAGCCAGGCTGGCCTTCCAGGTGACGGGCCAAGAGCAACGCTACACTGGCATCGCCAATGCCTTCCACACCATTTACCTTAAGGTTAGTGCTGCACTGGCTGACGCAATGCCAGTGCGTTGGCACTGCCATGCAGTTACAGTAGGTTAGTCTGTAGTTGGCAGACTAACATCCTCTCTACGCTCACAGTGCATTGCGAGCTTGTAGATTGGCTGCTATTATTTACTATTTATTTTATGAGAAGTACAGTATATATAGTGCTTTAGGGTCCGTGTTCACAGAGAGCGCCTTTTGAGCTGAGGAGCTATGTCCATAGAAGGAATTTGTAGAATGGAATCGGCCTCAGGGCTTAATGAGTTAAGCAAGTTGTTTATATGTCTGCTCTCTATAAAGTATCTGGGCCTGGTGTGATTTGCTGTCATTTTGTTTTTGTTTTAAGGAAGGGGGAGTCCCTGGTTTCTACAGGGGACTGACCCCAACAATTATCGGCATGGCCCCCTATGCAGGTCAGTATTGGTCACACACACTTTCTGAGATTTGTTCTGACCACTTCTTGAACCCTATAGCATCCCGATTCATCGGGGAACATTCGCTGATCTATAAGCTTGCGAGTTTGTACCACAGAGCCATCTCTGGTTAAGATAACCAAGGGTTTAAGTGGTTAAATGTCCTCATGACCTTTAGATCTCATTTACACTTACTTGCAATAAGCTGTGATCTGCATCTGGATAAGGAAGAACATGGTAATGCAAGGTGTAAACCCAGGCAGCACACGTTAAAATCAGAACATGATCATATCAACGTCTAGAGGTGATCAGGTTCACATTGTGCTCACATCTCTGTCAAAGTTAGCCAGGTGTAAACGCAAGGCTGAGATTGGATCGTTAATTAGACATAGATTGCATTTTAATTTCATGGTATTTTAAGGGGGTCTTGGACTGATCATTATCCGCATCAAAGGTCATTGGGGATTACTGTGGAGAGAGTGTTGTCGCTGTTGTCCAAACCATGTTTTTCCAGTTCAGGAAATGGAAAAAAGAACGTGGCCCATCCGAAATCTCGTACTAACCTACTATTTAGTATGCCAAAGTTGTATGTGAGGCTTTTAGTGTGTCCAAAAGCTTAGTATATGTAGTAAATATGCATACTAGAAATACAGAACCTGGGAATACTAAACTTGGGTTTTATAGTTTATAGTATACTGTATGACACTACTTATTATTATTATGTTACTTTTGCACAGCACACTTGTTAAACAAAACCAAAAAAAATAGTTCTCATCCAATAATTTGATGACCGGCTACCGCTGCCTACCGGTCCGCCGGTCATCAAGTTATTGGCTTAGAAAATGTGACAAAAACAAAAAAATATCCATGAATTCAAGTCTCCATGGGGTGACTAATCGATAGAAAAAAACATATTTTTTGGGGTGAACTATCCCTTTAAAGTCTTAATAGCTGATGCTCTTTACCTTACACCCTCTGGCGGTCACATTCCCTCTGTCCCGTCCCGTCGTGTCCCTTCCCTGCAGGCTTCTCCTTCTTCACCTTTGGGACATTGAAGAGCCTGGGCCTAACGCACTTCCCGGAGCATCTGGGCCGTCCGTCCTCGGACAACCCAGAGGTCCTGGTTCTGAAGCCCCAGGTCAACCTGCTGTGTGGAGGCGTGGCTGGAGCCATCGCCCAGACCATATCGTAAGTACCGTAGTGGGGTCCGGGGACCCCCAAAATGAGTTAATATAGCGTCACAATCATTTTAACCACTTTAACCATATTTTATACTTTGGCTATTCAAAAATAGCAGATATACAAGTTCACAGCGCGGCACCGAGTGCCGCGCTATGAGCTTGTAGATCTGCTATTTTTGAAAAATCCCTGGCACAAACCTTTTTTTTTGGATGGGGGGGGTCCACAGTCAAATACATATCATTTTGGGGGTCCTTGAAAGTTTTAGAACCACTGCCGTAGAAGTAGGGTTGGGGATCCGGAACCGGATCCAACATTGAGGAGCCGGAATCGGTTCCATCACATGTTGGATCAAGGTTTCCGGAGCCGGTTTATCACACTGTCAGAGCCGGTATGTGGACTTCACGTCTGCTATACAATTACAATACCGGTGGTTCTCAAACGTTTGAATTTCAAGGACCACCATAACTCTAAGAGTGTACAAATTCTGTACACTCTCAATGGTTACAGACCTGTAAGGATCCATTTCCGTGGCTTCACGCGCTGTAGCTTCTCTTAACACGCCACTACGGGATGCTCCACCCCATGTTTCCCCACATAATGTAAGTGAATGGGGACGCCTAGTGGCTGTCGCACATGTGTGAGTCCACCCTAGGACAGTCAGCTAGTGGTTTAAAGGTGCAATTCCCCCATTTTCAAGCTTATCTTAATATATTTGGTCCTCGCTAATGTGAGGACATAATGCTCATAGTTAGTAATGCTAGTAGTTTAAAGCAGTAGTTCCTTTTTTACCCTTAGAGACCCCCTTTCTTTACATACGTCTTGGCAAAGCTGAGATCCCCCTACGCACATGCACGCACTGCACACACACTTCAGATATGTTGTTAACACCACTTAACAGGCCCTAAACCTGTATGACAAATAGGGGAAATAGCTGATCTACAAGCTGACTACCAATGACATCGTCAATGGGTACTCCCATCACAGCCTTTCTATTCCTGGAAAGTTTGCACGCTGAGTTGGAAGCCATTGTTCTTTGCAGTAATTAATTGTGTGTAATATGATTGTGTCTCCTCTCTCTAGTTACCCCCTGGACGTGGCCAGAAGGAGAATGCAGTTAGGAGCTGTGCTCCCTGACTCTGAGAAATGTCTGTAAGTACGGCTTGACAAGTCATATTATTTATCTGAGAGGCAGTGAACTGTCCATAATAAGATCATAATCATATTCAGGTTGACATGTAAAGTGTGTGTGTGTGTGTGTGTGTGTGTGTGTGTGTGTGTGTGTGTGTGTGTGTGTGTGTGTGTGTGTGTGTGTGTGTGTGTGTGTGTGTGTGTGTGTGTGTGTGTGTGTGTGTGTGTGTGTGTGTGTGTGTGTGTGTGTGTGTGTGTGTGTGTGTGTGTGTGTGTGTGTGTGTGCGTGCGCGCGTGCGTGCGTGTGAAATTAATATTATCATTCACTCATGAATAAAATCAAATGCATTGATAAAAAAATGTTTTGTATTTGTTGTTCAAGGATAGAACAGGCGGGCCTAGGGATGTAATGTTCAAGTATTTAAGGCTAATCGGTGATTATATTATTAGTTTGAAACAAACTGAAGGTGGAAGACCATGGACTGAGACTTTTAGATCCTACTCTGCAAAATTGAATTATGATTTCCATTCCTTTGTTTTTGTTGTACATGAACAGAACGCTGACAAAGACGTTGAAGTACGTGCACAGTCGCTACGGGGTAAAGAAAGGTCTGTACCGAGGTCTGTCTATCAACTACGTGCGCTGTATTCCTTCCCAGGCCGTGGCCTTCACCACCTATGAGTTCATGAAGCAAGTCCTCCACCTCAACTAGTCTCTCCATGTGCACCGCAACCAATGTACCGTACCCACCCTCACTAAAGGGGTCTTTCACTTTGAAACACTTCTGGGGGCACTGTTTTGAAGTTACTTGCACACATACGCTGAAGTAGACGTGAAACTGAACCCAGCAGTGTTTAAAAAAAAGACCCCTTTCAGATAAGACTCACTCGCTGTGTTTGTGTCCTTATGCTAAGGCATAATATTTGGGGTGTTTTCATATAAGATATGCTCAGAATGATGCTGATTCTTCTTCATTTTTTTCACAGCAGTTTTTGCTTTACAATAGTAGGTGATTCCAGCTGCGCTTGTGTCACTATTAAGAATCGTATTTGTTTGTCATGATAAAGGCCACATGATGATGCCTTTAAAAGCACTTGAACCCTATACACTTAAACCTTATATACTTGGTTGACCCAGGACTATAGGCCCCTATATTTATTTTCCTTCTACACCAAATCTCTTTACTGAAAATAGATGATCTGCAAGCTCACAATGCGTAGCAACGTGGGATTGCAAACTGTCTATTTTCGCTGAACATTCGCCCCTTGAACGATGAGTTCAAGGGGTTGATGAATACATTTCTTTCTAGTGCTACAAGTGTGGCTTTTTTTAAGTCGTCCTGATTATTCCATGCGTTGGTGAGGTGATGCACTCTCCGCTCTGCTACCAAAACCACCCACAATGCACTGCTTCCTTCCAGTTATAGTTAGTGTCATGTGGTCAGGTCTGCCGACTGTCTAACGATGGACGGTCTGAATCACGCGTCAGAGCATGTCAGCGTTTTGCCAAACAAGTCCAGGGTAGGCTTCTGATTGGTTCGGCTGTAATGGAAGACCGTCATTGGACTAAGGGGGTCCGTGGTGGTGTCTGTTATGCATTTGTATGTCGTGCGTTGTTATGGTATGTGTACCTGTACACAAGACCTAACAATAGAGATCGCCTTTTCTTTTTATCTGATTGGCTGGGCTGTGACGGAATCCATTGTTGGCCTAAATCCTGATGCATCGTGAAAAGTAGGGAAACCCAACGATCACTGTTGCAGACGTTTATCTGGCACGCAACAGCAATTAAATCATTAACTGTCTGCGACCCTTGTATTGCCCACGTGTGTTTTCTTTACTTTTTTTCCTTGTTTGTTTTCTTTACTTTTTTTCCTTGCCAATGCGCCCCCCAACCCCACCTCCAGTAAGAACAGTCCTAAATCCATCTCCTGCTTTTCTATATCACCATGCCTGTGAGGAAGTCTTTCCTCCACTGGCCAACATGTGGCTTGGCTTCGGGGGCCACTCCCCGACAACTGTTCCCACGGAGACAGCAGAGAGTGGCATCATGGTGCAACGATGGGCTCTAAGCCACCGAACTGTTGATAGCAACGCCGTAGCAACCCACTCACTAAACTACGCCTTTTCCAGAATTCGCATAGCAAACGTGCTTTACAAAACCCCCCTAGATACTTAGTTCAAATACGTCAAGGACAGCTATGTTACGTTCGTGAATTTAGAATCTCCACTAAATATCGTCTCTGAAAATAGCAGATCTACACAAGCTCACAGCGGGTTGCGATGCTGTGTTGTGAGCTTGTAGATGAGCTATTTTCGCCGAAAGTTCAGTTAACACGGTACGCACATTTTTGAATCAAAACACATTCTTTTTTTTTATTACCCCCATAGGTTAATGCCCTACTTGGTCTTACAAGAGTGTCGCTCAAAAGTAGCGAAAATAGCCGATCTGCAAGCTATTTTTGGCAATAAAAAAATGATGATTATCTAAAAGTTTAAGTCTGTATGTGGGTTTTATGAATATTGAACCAAGTATTAACAAGTGTGTGTGACTAGATAATTACATTGGCTCCATTAGATTAGATACATACGAGGTTTCCACCTGACAGCAACAATGTGCTTTTTGTCTGTGACCTTCTTTAACGAGAGGGTAACTGTCTGAACGTTGCACGTTTGTTTGAATTGGCGTGGAACACTGATACATTACGCATTCACACTTTTTCTTCATATATTGTTTTCCTTTGTGTCAGATATTGCTAGGAAAGGTTTGCGGAATGGGTGTAGTTCTTGTTAACAACTTGCTAAAAGCTTTAGTTTAGTACTCGGCTGTGTAGAGTTTAGTTTATTCCGGGTTTTTCACTGTGTCTTTCATTTCCATGGTGCAGCTATGGGGTCCAATGCCTTACAGGTTGCTATTTGTGTCATATGTTCATTGCCTTTTTGCTTTTTGTTGTTGACGGGGGTAACTGAGACCTCAGATGAACTAATAATAATAATTGATACTCTGTACTACAGTATGACGAGACGCAACACATTGTTAGCTTGAACATCAGTTCTGTCCGGCAAGCAACACTATCGTGTGATGGAGTATACATTAGAGCTCGACCGACGCCAGATTCTTCGGTCCGGTGCCGATTTTGGAGAATCCTAGACCACCGAAATTTCAATACATGTAAATAATATTTTACTTTAATTACATAATGCATTTTATATTTATACAAGGAAATATGAAATTACACATTATTTTATTGTACCGCTTAACCCCTATTCAAAAGTTTCCAAAAATAGACGATCTACAAGTTTACTAATTGAATAGTTTTTAAAGGTTACAAATTGGGACACATAACTATAGGGCTGCATAACTATACTGAATGTCGTTCCGAATGAGATTAGATACCGTCTGAGCTTTGTATGAAACTTTGTTGTTATTAACAGTAAAACATATTGGCAGATCACAAACAGTTTTGAGTAGTAAGGGAAACTGTTGAATGCTGTTTAAAGCACTGTGCAGTGGCAGGGAGTTTGCAGATGTCCATTGTTGTATAGTTGTGCTCTCTGATCTCTAGTCCGTAGTCCTGTTATGATGTTTCTATACCATCAGGGAATCATTTTATTGCGTGTGAATTTTATTTCAATTTGTCCTTAGTGAGTACAGTACGTAGTTGACATTTCAAAGTGTCCTATTGTTGCATTCTGAGATTCCTATGAATTGTAAAGGATTTAAATGTCTGGGAGCGTGCGACGAGGTGGGACAGGTTAACCCATTGAGACCTGAGGCCGCTTAAAAAAATAAATCTAAATCCTAACAGTTTTTCTGTAAAAAATATAAAAAATAATTTTCACGATTTTTCAAAAATAGCCAAAGAAATCTAAAGTTACACAGATGCGTTCCAGGTCTTAATGGGAAACAAATGTGCACTTGTGACATTTTCTTATTTATTGGCGTAGTTGCCTGTTGTTGCCACCGGGTGGCAGCATTCTTTCTAAGTTGTATTGTTTACCTACAAAGCTAGACAGCACTCACTCTAAAATCTACAGCAAGTACATTCATGTCAAGATAATAATGACATACTGGAGAGATTCTCAACATGCTCCTTATCGCCTTTTGTGCTCAACCATATGAAGTTGTCACTGTTAATTTTAAAACCCTCTTCCAAAGGAATTGAACACACAGAGCTCATTTAGTTTGTTTTTAGCACCACCATACTTTGCATCCATGAGATTTGATGTACAGGTACAAAGGTAGGGGACCCAGGATTGACCCCTGGGGGGCCCTGGTCAACTTGAACCCTATATACCGTCCTTTCCCCCCCTTTACATCAAATCTCTATATGCCAATAATAGCCGATGTACAATTTCACAACTTCTCACATTGCGATGCGTTGTGAGTTGTAGATTGGCTATTTTTGCCAGTGTCCGCCACTGAATGGGGAAGCTAGGGTTCATGTGGTTAAAGGTGGTGCAAGTGATATTTGTTTTGGTTCAAAGTGTTAAATAACTCTATATTCTCATAGTAATCATTGCTAGAGAGTGTTTGTTCAGTAAGGGGGGCTCCCCATCTCTCCAGCTCTTTAACACTTAACCGGCCAGAGTTATTTCAGATTTTTTGCAGTTGTCTGCCAGAGATTTTTCATTGAAATTAAAAAAGTACTCAGGAGCTGAGATACAGAATTTTTAAGTTTTAAGTTAACAAGGAAGTGGATAGGAGTCTAGATCTTCGAAAAATCATATATCCTTGGTCTTTGGGTCAAATAAAAAAAAAAAAAGTAAAAATAAAACAAAAAAAACGCATATATGCGTTATTGGCAGAAAATTAGTTAATAAACAGGAAATACATTTTCAGGTCGGGATACCAATTTAATCCAATTAGAAGAGAGAACTCATACATGGCCCAAGATAAACAAGTGGAATTGGAAGTGATGAAGCAAAAAAAAAGGTAAAAATTGGAACTGGAATACTATCACATTAAGTTGATAATTGGGCACTCTCTCCTGATTGGATGAAATTGGCAAGCCACCTCAAAATGCATTTTGTGTTTTAAGAGCTGGAGAGACCCTTGTTACTGAACAAACGCTCTACAGCAGGGGTCTTCAACGTTTTCAGGCCAAGGACCGCCTAGCTGAGAGAGATGAAGCAGGGAACCCCTCTATGTTGTCTCAGACTCAACTTTTTTTTGTTTATTTGGTCTGCTCTTTTTTCCTTCTATACCTAAACCTCTTTGACAAAGAGCGCGAGGCGTTGTGAGCTTGTAGATCTGCTATTGTTGGCTCAAGTTCTCCTCAGAAAAGGGATGCTAAGGTTCAAGTGGTTAAGGTAAAAAAACTAAAAACATCACACAAAGATTTGGCGGACCCCCTGTAGCAACTCTGAGGACCCCCTAGGGGTCCCGGACCCCCTGTTGAAGACCCCTGCTCTACAGCAATGATTTATTACCATCAGAATATAGAGCTTTAACTTTAACTAAACACTTTCTTTTGTTGTTTTAACAATCAAACTCTAACAAAAATCTGTTGGAGCAGCTTTGATGTTCAGTCTACAGTTAATTGTGACGCAAGCCACTTCTCTGCAAGGGTAGTTGCTTAACGGCATCCTCTCTACAAATGGATGTCCAAACAAATATTACTCATTCAAATTCTCCCCAACAGCCTCTGTTGACTGGCTCTGCACATAGATACTGTAAACAAGGTTCTACTGTCTGAAGAGATTATTGAAAATATATCAGTGTGAATGCAGTAAAAGACTTTAGTCTTAGTCTTAGACTTAGTCTTACGTTTCTTACTCTTAACTGGTGGTGGGTTTAGTTGTAACTGTCATTTGAATAGGGCTGCAATTAAGTTAATTGAACTAAAAATATTTAATCGATTATAAGAATTCAGTGATTATTTAATACACTAATTAATTAATGACTAATCAATCCCTATTTTGGGCATGTTTTTATAGGCGGGTGAAAATAAATACAAAACGTTTACAAAAAATGAAAACTGTGCTTCTCAATTATTTGATTAATTGAATCAAAAAAGTAATCGGATAAGAACATAATCGATAATTGTCGCCCTGCCTTTGACAATCCCAAACCAGTTTCAGCAATAGGATTCTTTTTTCTTCCTTTGTAGCACTCAACTACACAGTAACTAATGTTTACCAGTCCTTCTCCTAAGAATTAGGATCTCCTGGAATTAATAATTATAATAACTCTGTAATAAGCTTGTTGTGTAGCGTACATAATTTACCAAACAGATCTTGCGGGCTTATAACTATTTTACTGTCATAATGTCTCTGAAAATAATAACTTCAGAGGCAAACCAGAGAGAACATTTTCGCTGTTATTTCTTTGTAATTATGTTCTTACAAATGCTGCTGTGCTTGAACAAAGTTGTTTTGTCGCTGCTTTCTGTAACTCATGATTATACTGTATGACAGAAGGAGGTTTTTACATGTATGTGTAATATAAATGTTTGTATTAGTATGCTGTAGACTACCACTGTAAATGGGAATTTCTATTTGGCGAAAAAAAAACTAAATATATCATTATTAGTCATGAGAGCTATTGAACAATGAAAATGCCTTTTTATGCATTGTGAGTTCTTTTCTCCTATCTGTACAATTGTAGTTTTGGTGTCCTCATCTTTAATGTAAACATAAAACGCATTAAATGAAACCTTTTCAGAGTCAAGTCAAGTCTCAAAGCTCTCATTTGGTCTCATCAAATGTAAATTGGTGCATGTTGTGAGCTTCGATATATGTGCTATTTTACCCATTTAGACCTGGAACGCAACTGTGTGTCATTTTTTGGTTTCTTTGGCTATTCAAAAATAGCAGATATACAAGCTCATAGCGCGACACCGAGTGCCGTGCTATGAGCTTGTAGATCTGCTATTTATTTTTATTTTTTTTCCAAATCTTTGAATACCGGTATATATTTTTTGAAAACTGTTAGGATTTAGAAAACATTTTTAAGAATCGCCTCAGGTAAAAAAAAAAGGGGGTTAGGTGTGTCTTTGGGTTTTATATATGTTTTTGGAACACAGGTTATTTTTTTTTCCATTTCCTGAAAAGTAACGGTTTTGAATATATGAGGTTTCCACCCGACAGTGGTGAAATTGTTTCTCCACCGCTACACCAACATCAGTCTAACATTGCCTGGACAGAATGAGAATTCTGCACTGAATGGAAGACTTTTACTTGTAACAAAGTATTCCTACATGGGCCGCTTTTTTCAGTCTACACCAAATCTCTTGGCCAAAGACAGCGTTATGAGCTTGTAGATCGGCCGTTTCTTACGGTTATTTTTGGCCAACATGCTCCTCTCGCAACATGGATGCTGGGGTTTGAATGGTTAAGTAAAAAAATCTGAGCATTTCTTCCACCACTGAGGTGTCAGTGGTTTTGAAGTGGCTCACAGTTGCCTCATAAACAGGATACCAGTGTTTCCTTCTACCTCTGCCTGCCTCTCACTGATGGAGGATAAGCTCCGCCCAAGAAGAGAATCACTTCTTATCCACAGGCGACACCGTCCTAATATCAGAATACATTAAGGTATAACATCCTATAGTTCAATAAATGTGGATGACATACTATACTACTACTCACTCTTGGGAGTCAAATTGGAGACACACAAGCACTCGAACACACGCACGCACGCGCGGGCGCACACAGTATGCTTATAGTTCCGCCTCTGTATAGTAAAGCAGCATCATGTATTTGCATTTATTGTTTCAATACACAGCTAGATGACTATAGTAAGCTGTTGTCTGATCTCGCCTTCTCATTTGACTGGGAAATGTGATGTGTCAAAAATGTTTGCCTAGTTGTATTTCACGTCCTGTGAATAGTTACATGTACTACTACGTGATGCACTTGGTATTCTGTTTTTAACATTGCCATGTGAGTGAGAATTACGGTTAATGCTGAAATTCACACCGTGTTTCTGGGGTGAGGAATCTCTTGCAATTGTTTTGTTGACGCGTGCAGGAAAGCTGCCTGTGAGGTCAGCAACCTAAAGGTGGGCCTTTTCTCCTTAGTTCTGTTATCGAGCAAGACAGCGTCTAATAACAGCTTAGCCCTTACCTGTCATCTATGGTTCCCAAACCGTGGTTCTCAAAGCTTTTAATTTGAAGAACACCCCCCCCCCCCCATAACTAAAGAGTGTACAAATGGAACAGTTCCCTTTGGGCCCATCTCAAGGAACCAGAAGGGTCAGTGGACCCCACTTTGAGAACCACTGATCTGTGATGAATCTATACTTGGGCAAAGTTTCAGCCCAATCCAACGGTCTTTCACTTCCATCATGTAGGATTTGTTTTACATACAATGAGATGGTTGTATTCATTTGTGAAACAGTAGAACGGTTCTGCAAATATCTCATAGCACTTTTAATAAAATCTCAAACATGTAAGGGGATTTACTACCTTGGCCTTGAAATATGACACTGCAGACAGACCAATTTCTAGATGCCTCTGTCAAGTAAAACACCTGCCACACCTCCAGCTCTGTTGCGCACACACACACACACACACACACACACACACACACACACACACACACACACACACACACACAAAATGGTGTGAGATTAGAAGTGTGTGAAGGAGGAGGAGGGTGTTGGAGCACAAAGAGGAAACTTGTCTTTTTCAGCGTCCCTCAGTCAGTCAGTCTGCTGCTCAGCGTTCCCGGAGGTTTGATCTTCACCTGAACTTCAGTGGAGAACTGTTTTTAGGTATGTTTACTTTCCATTTTTTTTTTAAATTTGATACGTGTACTCTACATCTCAGAGACAAACGTTGTAGCCTACTTGTTAGCCTACAATTATTTGGCACCTTTAATTACAATTAATGAATTATTACATCACATGGTACCAATTAAGCTCTGCTATTTTCAAAACATTGTCACACTTTGAAATGTATTGAAAACAAAATGTGTGAAATGTTTTTGTATTGAGAAACACTTTTGTATTTTTACTCAAGTAAACTTTTGAACACAGGACTTTTGCTTGTAACCGAGTATGATCTACATTGTTGTATTGCTACTACTTTTTTTTACAGTGTGAGCAGTAGTGCCATCATGCCTTCCTACACGGTGACGGTGGCCACAGGCAGCCAGTGGTTTGCGGGCACTGATGACTACATCTACATCACCCTGGTGGGCACGGAGGGCTGCAGTGACAGAACACTGCTGGACAAACCTCTGTACAACGACTTCGAGAGAGGGGCCGTAAGTTGGCGCGTTTATGTTATGGAAGTGTGATGATGTACAGTACAGTATGTCTCTTGCAGTGGTGTAAAGTAACTAAGTACATTTACTCAAGTACTGTACTTAAGTACAATTTTGAGGTACTTTTACTTTACTGGAGTATTTCCAATTGTCTATACTTTTACTTCTACTCCACTACATCTCAGAGGCAAATATTGTACTTTTACTCCACTACAATTATTTGAAAACTTTAGTTACTAGTTACTTTGCAGATATAAATATATTACATTTTAAAACATACATTAACCACTTTAGCCCTATTTTATTCCTAAGCTATTTGAAAATAGTCGATCTACAAGCTCACAACGCGTCGCATTGCGGTGTGTTGTACATCTGCTATTTTCAAACATTTTAGTACTTTTACTTTTGGTACTTTAAATACATTTTGATACCAATACTTTTCTACTTTTACTCAAGTCATTTTTGAATTCTGGACTTTTACTTGTAACAGAGTACTTCTACATTGCAGTATTGATACTTTAACTTAAGTAAAACATTTGAGTACTATTTCCACCACTGGTCTCTTGCACCGTTATTGTTTATTTTATTTGGATCCCCATTAGCTACTACAATAGCAACAGATATACTCTTCCCGGGGTTCACACACAAAGAAAATACATTGCATAACATAAAAACATATTACAGTACATGACAGTATCAAACAGATAAAAACTTAAACAGCTCAAACAGCCTAGAACAGTCTTACCTTTTTACCTATTGAAAAAAGAGAAAATTACACTGACACTGCAAGGAGGCTTAAAATCTTTAAAATATATATGTTATTACAGTGGAATTTTCTCTTTTATAGTTTGGGATCAAATGTCTACATGCAGTACCTTGGAATGTTTTTTTTTTTTTCAGTTGAGCAGAACTGACCATAACCTCAAAGGCAACACTGATGAAACAACACTGCTTGTGTAACAGTCTCTAACGTTGGTTAAATGCTAGTGTAGATTTACTACAGGGAATACGGTACTACAAAATACACTGACACCACTGTGGGGGGGAAAAATCATCAAACTGTATAAAATAAGCACATTCCACTGCCCTCTGGAATGTGCAGTTCAAGTCTGAACAGCATCAAAAAACACATGATAACAGATTTTTGTGAGTTACATTTGAACCACATTCCCATGGTGGTTTGAACTGTGATTAAAATCTGTTTTCTAAGCATGCGACTCCCTGACATGGACGCCTGATCTATTCTTCATCGATATATGATCGTGCCGCCCACGGTTTTCTTACCTTTTCTATGATGTTATGATATCCTAGGATGAATGGTACAGTAGTAAAATTTCATAACTCCATCCTGGGTCCGCCACAGCTAAAAGCGCGCGCCAATAGGCCTTGCGCTAGATCGCATATTTTGAAAGCTTTTCTGACGTTCATAGTGACAGAACACTATGCAATGTGATTGTCTTGAATGCACCCCACCAGAAGCCTCGCTAGACGAGATTGAAATCTCGAGATTGAAATCTCGTCTAGCAGGACTTCCGGTTTAGCTGTGGCGGACCCGGGATGGAGTTATGACATGTTTCTACTGTACCATTCATCCTAGGATATCATAACATCATAGAAAAGGTAAGAAAACCGTGGTCCAAAATTCTCCTTTAAGTAAGAAACGTGAGTACTTTTTCCACCACTGTCAGTCAGCCAGCCAGCCAGCCAGCCAGCCAGCCAGCCAGCCAGGGTATGCTTAACTCAGAGATTAGACGCCTCTGCCCTGCACAGTCTGAGAGAAATCACAAAACCTTAATAACAGAAATAGTCTAGATAAGCTTAATTAATTGCAGAACATGACACCCCTTATTCAAAACAGATGGCGAATGCATTCTTCTCTTTATAGGACCTACACAGGTAATACAATTACCTGTGAGACCTTTATGAATTGAACCTCACAGTCAGCAGTCAGTCAGCCAGCCAGCCAGCCAGCCAGCCAGCCACACACATCAACTACTACAAACAAAGTAAATCTAACTTATGTGTGTCTTTATGTGCTGTGTGGCCATTGGCTGTATACGCGCAGGTGGACTCGTACGACGTGAGCGTAGGGGAGGACCTGGGCGTCGTGGAGATGGTGAGGATGGAGAAGAAGAAGTACTGGGTGCAGGACGACTGGTACTGCAGGTACATCACGGTGAAGACCCCGGCCGGGGAATACCTGGAGTTCCCCTGCTTCCGCTGGCTGGTGGGCGACAAGGAGGTGCAGCTCCGGGACGGGCGAGGTACATGGCTTTTAGCCCACTGGTTCTCAAAGTGGGGTCGTTCCGGGGACCCCCCCGGAGGTCCTTGGGGGGGGTTCAGGGGGTCCCCAGCTAAATGTGTGAATGAAAATGAAGCATCACACTCATTTTAAAGGGATATTTCACCCCCAAAATGATTTTTTTCCCCGATCGATTAGTCACCCCATGGAGACTTCAATTCATGGATATTTTTTTGTTTTTGTTGCATTCCTAAGCCAATAATTGGATGACCGGCAGTGGTTCTGGTAGGAGACACAAAGAGTGTCCTTTGTGTCTCCTACCGGAACCACTGCCTACCGGTCCACTGGTCATCAAATTATTGGCTCAGGAATGCGACAAAAATATGTATATATATATCCATGAATTCAAGTGTCCATGGGGTGACTAATCAATAGAAAAAAAATATTTTTGGGGTGAACTATCCCTTTAACCACTTCAATTTATGTACTACTCTACTCATTTATGTTGGCTATTTAAAAATAGCAGATCTACAAGCTCACAGCGCTGTGAGCTTGTAGATCTGCTATATTTGAACATTTTATGAAAAATATTGAAAATATTTGGAACATTTTGAATATTCTTGAATTTTAACTCATTGAGTGCCAGGATTGCCAGAATTATAAATGTTCTCTTCTGGGGATCCCTGGCACAACATCTTTTCAGATGGGGGTCCCCTGCCAAAATACATACTGGTTTAGTCATCATCACCTCTGCCTACCTGACTGTGTGTGTGGCCTTATCGTCCATTATTAGACTTTTTTATTAAATCGTTATCGGCAATTATGCAGCTGATTTGTCCTGATTTTCAATGCCATTAAAGGTTAACATTTTCAAGTTTTCAAACATTCTCAAAAATTGCAGATCTACAAGCTGTAGGTCTGCTATATTTGAAACCTTTTGAATAACTTCACTTTACATTTTCTGAAATAGAAACTTCAATCAAATCAATGTTTATTTTAATTGATATTGATTAGAAAATTATGCAATTCTGACAAAATATGGGTCAAAATATCATTAGGAATTTCTCCAAAACCGGATTGGTCGGGCTCTAGTCTCTGCCTACAGTACATGACAGTATGTCTGCATGCAGTATGTCTTTTTGATCCATATCTCCTCTGTGTATTTTTAGCACGTTTGCCAAAAGACGACAAGACAATGCAGGCCAAACAGCACCGATACAAGGAGCTGGAATGGAGGCGAAAAGTGTACAGGCAAGATCCACGTTTTGAATCACTGAAACACCTTCCATTCAATTTACATTTCATTACATACAGCTCATTTGATGTTTGGGGAGACCAGTGTTGCAGCAACAATGTTGTACATTTTGTGCTGAACATTGAAACTAAAGTGCTGAGTCTAGTAGATCAGTGGCTCTCAACCTGTGGGTCTGGACCCTCAGGGGGGTCCCCACATGATTTTTTGGGGGTTTCCCAAAGACAATTTAAGAACTTATAAGACCTTTTTAATACTTAAAAAAAGAAGAAAAAAATAGTCCATTGCTTCATCAAAGGTGATCAACAAACTATACTATAAAAATGAAGCATAGTTAGTTCATGCAGGACACGGAAGTATTGCACGCCTCAGCTGTAATCAGCTGTCAGTCGGCTGATGAACATCAGCTTTCTGTTCTCCATTCACAGCTCTGCTGGTCATTATGTCACACATTCATACTATTCATACTACATCATAGCTCATGCATTAGCAAAGAGGTTCCTTTAAATACGGCTTCGTATTCACTAGGTCTCTGCGTATTTGCTGCCTGATTCATTTCTGCTAGCTGCCTCCTCCACCCCAGCCTCCATCTTTGGTTTAGAGTCTGGCATAGGCTCAAATTGTTTGCTTATTGTTTTACTTATTGTATCCCTATGGGGGGTTTGAATATCTCCAAGAGCGGAGACTCTACTACTTAAGTATACTTCAAGTTCTTATTTATTGGTATCGCTTTTTAGTATTATATTGTACTTTTATGTACTATATATTATGATTAAAATCTTGTGTTTTGCCAATTATTTGGGGGCCCTCTTGCAATACCCTCGCGACCCACCAGTGGCTCCCGGCCCAGAATCACTGTACTAGATAGTGAATATTGTAACTAAATTGTGGACTATTAGATGTAGTGTAGTGCAGTGGTTCTAAACCCAGGGGCTCCCCAGATGACAGAAAGATTACAATTTAAAGGGATATTTCACTTTCAAAAAAACTTTGGGTCATTTTATCGTCTACTCAGACTTTTGTGATCCCCCCAGACCGTTTTTAAGTTGCTCGATTCATTATTTAGATATTTGATATTCATTTTATCAGACACGCCCCCGTCCTTGGTTCTGGTGACTCACCCTGCCCTCCTAATACGCAAGGGGGCCGTGTTTTTTCGATTACTTTTTTCATTTATTTTTAATATTTTTTTGGGAAAATGAAAAAAATTCAATACAATAAAAAAAGAAAAGAAAAGAAAAGAAAAAAGTAATCGAAAAAAACACGGCCCCTTGCGTATTAGGAGGGCAGGGTGAGTCACCAGAAGCAAGGACGGGTGTTTGTGATGAACATGTTAAAAAGTTATAATGGGTTTGTATAGGAAGGGGGCGTGTCTGACAAAATTAATATCAAATATCTAAATACTGAATCAAGCAACTTTAAAACTGTCTGGGGGGCTCACAAAAGCCTGAGTAGACAATAAAATGTTTCAAAGTTTTTTTGAAAGTGAAATATCCCTTTAAGGACTTTTAAGACCTTTTAATACCTAAACTAAGAAAATGAAAATTGAAATGAAATGAAAAAAGACCATTACTGCATAATACAAAAAAAAATGTGTGGACTCTACTTTAGATGGAGTGAGTGGCAGCCAGGCTTTCCCATGAACATCGATGCTAAGACGTACAGTGAGCTGCCCCGGGACATCCAGTTCGACAGCGACAAAGGAGTGGACTTCATACTGAACTACAGCAAAGCGTACGTACTGCTAGATCAGCTGAAACCAAAGTACTGTCTGTAGTTGGCACTGTTGACACCATCTTGAAGGAGCTCTTCACCCATTTTCAAACTTCTCTTCATATAAGTGGTCCTCACTATTGTTCATTATAAGATGGCACCATTTCTGTCTATTCATCATTAATGGGGATTACGAGATAACTGAAACTACAGCCTCTCTCTTTCTGAAAAGTTAGCATGCTGAAAAATAGGCCATTGTTCTTGCATCAATAAAATAAAAAAAAGTAAAACATTTCCTTTGAAATTACGATTATGTCAGGTTTCTGAACTGTCCACAGCCCCCCTCTGAGACACAGAGTGAGTAGACAGGAATGATGCATTAGTACACCTTTAATGCACCATAGTAGTGCACCATAGTAATGAGCATGAGCATTAGTGAGGCCTAATTACTGAATATGAAGATGAATGGATGAAGTGCTCCTGACAAAAGGGAGACAACACACAGGATTTATTTTTCTTACTAAAAAAACACATGCACTGTGCATAACATACAATATGTGGTATTAGTAGTGTTAAGTGTGTATGGCTGTGTGAACATTGAATTGAATTGAAACCAAACACAGCAAAACCAAGCAGGCGGAGGGGGACAGAATGATCTAGTTCAGCCTGCTTGCTTATATACCCAAGAGGGGATGATTGGGACCAGCTGTGTCTCATCCCCAAGACACACCTGCAGCAGGCTAGCCTCTCCACAGGAACAGAAAACACAATTCGAATCAAACAGAAAACAACCCCCAACCATAACACCAAACAGGTACTCCGTAATATTAACTCAGCTTTACAGTTAACTATGAACCATACCTGACCCATCCCACCAAACACCACCTCATCCCCTCCACAACCTTGGTATACTGTAGGAGCATATTTAAGAGGAGAGAGAGACAGCAAGGTGAGACTGATGCAGGCACAAACATAGGGTAACTGCAACCAAATTAGGACAGACTAGAATGCATGTGACAGGGCCATAGCCATTTCATTTCCATGGCCTTTTTTATGCCACATGTCCAAATTGTCGTGTTGCAAAACTCAAAAACTTGAACGAGCGTGGCATGTTTTAATGAGACCAAATACGTCCCTTTTCACCCGGGGCCAAAAGAAATGTTGCCGGATCTGCTTGTACATTTTTCTAACCCCCATACACCCAGCCTCACATCATAGGAGGCTTTCAACACCATGTCCCTGAATATAGCTGGCACCACCATGTGCAAATAGGGGGTTCCCACACCATTCTCGGCCTGTGCACACCGTTTACGCAAGAGGACTTCATTGTGCACAAAATAGCCCTGTGCTGCAATTTCCATGTCTTCCGCAGGAGACCAAACAGAGCATTCACAGAGGGATCAAAGTTTTGTTCTTGAAGTCAGTCCTGGAAATGGACTTAGAGGCATCAGCTTTTATCTTGAACCCACCCTTTCCTTTTATAGGATTCATAGTGTGCTTTACCATACAAGTCGGGACAACCTTATAGTCACAGGTTCAGTCACCTCTGTTTTCAACCCTTCTAAACGTAAAGGCTGCGATACAGGAACCTGTGTAACCACAGTAGGTGATGGAGCCTCAGCCCACAATTTATCACCCTCAAGATCATTACCCAGGATTATAGGCCTACCCCTTCCACAGGCAACTCAGGGCGCACACCCACCACCACCATCACTCTATGCACGGGTACTGGGATGAATTTCATCTCCATGCCTCGCATTGAAATAAAAACACCCATGTCTGACACTGAGGAGAATGGAATTACGGCTTGACGGATGTACGTTTGTAATGCGCCTGTATCTCTCAAGATCTTCACTGCAACTGCCGTTCCACCAGGCTCATAATCCTCTGGAATGAATGCTGAATAAACAGCCTTACTTGAAATCTCGGTGTCATCATGTTTCCATGAACTAGGCTCAAGTTCAGCAAAACTTGAATCTCCTTGATCCCCAAAATGTTTACCAGTAGGCCTACATCCTGGATCACTGGTCTGACGCATACCACAGTCCTCACCAAATGCATTTTTGTGTGTTAAAAGATACTCACAGGCCAAGATGGCTGCTTCTTGAGGTGTTTGAGTTCACCCCCCCAAAAAAATCCCATTGATTAGTCACCCTATGGTGACTTGAATTCATGGATTTAAAAGTTTTAACCTCTGGGGTTTTACCATCTTCTTCGGTCATGTCCGTAAAGGTCTCATCCTCTGATGGAACCTCCTCCTCTGGTAACACGCCCTGTGCCACCAAGCTGTCCATCAGAAAGACCTTGACCCTAACCCCTGAACGTTTGTAACGAAACACCACCTTGAAATGCTCTGCTACTTTTAACAGCTGCTTTTTTGTGCATTTATCTAGCACTTCCACAGCTGTAGCCTGAATAAACTCCTATAAAAAAACTCATTTTTACAAAATATTAGAAATAATTGTGCAACGGGTTGAACAAAAAAGTGGCAAAGACCTCAGAGCCCAACTCCCCTAACTAATCACAACCGGGCACCTCCGCGGTGGGTACTGACACACTCTAAATCAGTAGGGTGGGAAAGCACCGGGATTCCCCGCGATCCCCCAAAGCCTCTGATGAGGTGTTGCCGAGCAGCGAGCACGTAGCTATACTAGCCACAGAGGACACCTCACTAAAGTTGACCACCCCACAGTGGGCTGCCTATGATGATCCCACTGCCTTAGCCTACCGGGAATTGGAACCCCAAGGACTAAACCACCCACTAAATACCAAAAACCTGCACAAAAAATAGTTCCCAAAATAAAATTGCTCCCTCCCCCCAAACAAAAAACAAAACCCATGTGTGTCGTCTCTCTTTAATTTGTCATGAAGTGAGCCAGTTCATGTCAGAATCACAATCAACGTTATGGTCACATCAAAGGTTTACAGGTGTAAAAAATGTAGGTGAAATTTGTTTTTGCGCAAGCTTCATCATTTGTTGTTACTTTCAGAAAGAACAAAACATAAGAAGAGGGGAGGTGGTACTACAGTACCAGGAATACAGTACAGTTATTATGCTAGTATCAGCTGAAATATTTGCATGAGAAACCACAGAGGATAAACACAGACAGGAACGAATGAATGGTGCCAGTGATGCCCTGATGACTGAACCTCATAACTGTTTGTTACTGTGACAGATTCAGTATAGAAGGGAAGAGATGACCAATATCTCTTTTGATCTCCAGTGATAACAGAGCTGCTTGCCATGCCTCAGATCAAGAAACACTAATCAGATGGCACCGGGAAGAGCACATGTAACAAGCATGTTGTCTGGACGGATGCTTTGAGCTCAATGTGTGGGGATATTGTTTGACGTATCCTACAATTACAATTTACCAATGTAGGCATTTAGCAGACGTTCTTATCCAGAATGACTCGCACCAAGATCGGTGAGATCGGAATGAGCAGAGTAAACATGAACGATGATTCTAGTACAGGGGTCTTCAATGTTTTCAGGCCAAGGACCCCCTCTCTGAGAGAAAGATGAAGCAGGGACCCCCACTATATATTGCATAAAATTGTGCTGCAGATTGAAGCTTTTTTTTTATAGATGTTGGATTCATGTTAATGTGTATTTTCAGACATGTTAATGTACTATGTACTATGTACTTAGTCTGCTCTTTTCCCCCCTCTCTTTGCCGAAAATAGCAGATCTACAAGCTCACAACGCCTCGCAGCGTGAGGCGTTGTGAGCTTGTAGATCGGCTATTTCCGGCTGAAGTTGTCCTTAGAATAGGGATGCTAGGGTTCAAGTTCAAATGTAAAAAAACTAAGTTCCTATCACACAATGATTTGGTGGACCCCCTGTAGTACCTCTGAGGACCCCCTAGGGGTCCCAGACCCCCTGTTGAAGACCCCTGTTCTAGTAAACATGATTATGATGATTGAAAGGCTATGTATTTATTTATTTATGTATTTTTTTGGATCGACCGTTTCACATCTATTGTATGACAGGAGATGCATGTTCATATTTTCAAATATGCCCCCCCTCCCCCCCGCAATCAACAAATGGTGGCTGACGATGATCATGTGTGAGGAAGTGGTTTGGGGTTGACATGAAGACATGTTACATCATGCATGTCTTGTTCACAACAGTTAGAAATGATTTGCAAATTACTGCAACTGACAGTGCTTGTGTAAAAATGCAACATTGATTCCTGCTCGCAAATCTGTGCACTGTACCGTTCTGCTGTAATGTAGCTTATATCTCACATTTGATTTGATGCTGCATTCTTGGAGAAACCACAATGTATGCAACGCTCGCAATTACAAGAGGCTTTTAAGGTGCCAGGCCAAACAATATCACAAACGAGGGAAATTAGCCAGCTCTCAGTTAGTCAGATGTTGTCTTGGTCCTGGTGAGGCTAATACATTCATAAAGGACATTGAGAACATTGAGTGAGGACATATAGGGCTTTTACCTTTTATGCTTCGGTTTTTATTTTTTTCCCATTCTATGGCTGACTGAGCCGCCAGAATACAGTATTGAAGCCTGAAGGAGTTCTCCTTAAGGCTAAGGGACCGATGAGCCAATTCGCTCGCAGCACAGGCTACACGACCTCTCGTGGGGAGTAAACATAAGAAATACACCTTCGCTACTCACCAAAACAAAGACGGTTTTATTGTGTTGAAAGCCAACTGTACTAAGTGGGAACACCCCCCCCCCCCCCCACGTCTAAAATACACTTTTTGGCCAAAATGAAAAATAATCCACATAAAACCGTCTTTGTTTTGGTGAGTATAGCGAAAGTGTATTTCTTATGGGTGAATTGGCTCTTCCGTCCCATAGCCTTAAGGAGAACTCCTTCAGGCTAATGGACCAGAGCTACAGTATTACTATATTTTAACCACTTGCAACCTAGCCTCCCTATTTTGGGCAGGCGAAAACGTTTTTGAATTTTTGAAAATAGCAAAAGTAGCAGAACTACAAACTCACTTTCTGACTAATGTGATGATGATGATGATGATGATGATTATGATGGTGGTTGTGGTATCATTCTTCTTCTACAGAATAGAGAACCTGTGTGTGAATCAGTTCATGCACATGTTCCAGTCCTCCTGGGGCGACTTTGCTGACTTTGAACGGATCTTTGTCAGAATCAAAAACACCATCTCAGGTCAGTCTCACATCAATGTACAATGTACGCCAAAACAATACTAATCATTCCCACATTTGAATAGGTATTTAGCTAAAGTTCTAGATGTATTAATGTTGCCTACAGTTTATAGTTTAGGCAATTAGCAGACACTCTAGAGTGACTTACAAGTGCACGATCACAATAAGCAGAGTAAACATAAGCTCTATCAATGAACAACAAGTTAAATAGTGACATAATATAAGTGGAGAGCAGAGAAAACAATGTACTGTAGTGCCTCAAATAAACTAGAATACCAGGTAAACAATGAACCTAGCAACTGTCTAAACAACATCGCTGTCTAATTAACATTCTTAATGGTGCTGCAAGTGATTTTCTTTTGTCAAAATGTGTTATTATGTTAGTAATCATTGATAAAGGTGATTCTGATTCTTCAGATTCTGCTATCATGTTTGTTCACTAGGGGTCTCCCCATCTCTCCAGCTCTTTAATAAACAGAAGATACATTTTCAGGTCGGGATACCAATTTCACCCAATCAGGAGAGAGAACTCATACAGGATGCACGATAAACAAGTGGAACTGGAATGCTATAAATATCAAGCTTAGAAATATGTCCTCTATCCTGATGAAATTGGTGTCCCACCTGAAAGTTTTTTCTAAAGAGACAAGGAGACCACTGTTTCTGAACAAACACTCTATAGCAATGAGGATCTATCTTCATGTTTTAACAAAACAATATCACTTATAACATCTTTAACATTTTTGGTGAAATCTAAATAACAAAAACATGTTAACAAGTAACCAACATACAGTAAATCTGTATTAGTTATAACTAGCATAATCAAAAGGTGACAAAAGGTATCTAATCAACATAATAAACATACATCAGTCTATCTGATAAAGTAGTTGATTGTCATGGTGTATCAGTATGTGCTTAAAGGACAAGTCCGGACTAAAATAACATACAGCCTTTCTTTCCTACTTTGACCCAAATGACTGGCCATGGGGTCTATTTGCAGAATTGCCCCTGTCGTCCAGTTTACACAACAGCCCCCGTAGCATAGAGCAGAGCCCATAAGCATATCGCTACTTATGCTATTTGTTGCGGTCAAAGGTTTTGTTTTTATTTTTATGAATCTGTTATTAGTTGTCATTACACACGCATCCATGTTATATATTTTGCCAAGTTCCGGAAAAGACGGGCTGTGATTGGCCAGTAGTCACTTTGATTGCTGAACTCTCACCCCAAAACATGATTTATGAGACTGTGGCATCTCGTGTGGGACAAGACAACCAAGGCATGGATGTGTGTGTAATGACATCTAATAACAGATTCATGAGGAACTTCACTTTTGACTGCAAAGTAGCGATATGCTTATGGGCTCTATGGGGCTTCTGGGGAAACTGGACGACAGTCACAATTCTGCAAATAGTAGGAACAAAATGCTATGTTATTTTAGTCCGGACTTGGCCTTTAACGTAGATGAGATTGATTCAACACATGTGTGTACTGGGTCAAGCATGAGATGTCAGTCTTATAATGATGTAATCATATGATCATCATGACACAGAGTATGTGATGAAACACTGGAAGGAGGACTTCATCTTTGGCTACCAGTTCCTGAACGGTGTCAACCCAGTGGTCATCCGGAAATGCCTCAAACTCCCAGACAAGTTCCCCGTCACCCATGAGATGGTGGCTACCTGTCTGGAGAGGGACATGACACTGGAGCAGGAGATAGAGGTACTGTGTATGCCTCACTCTTCATCTGTCTGTCTGTCTGTCTGTCTGTCTGTCTGCCTGTCTGTCTCTTTGTCTCTCCCTCTCTCTCTCACGCGTGCATGCATGCACACACGCATGCATGTATATGCACGCACGCGCACACTTAGTTGCATGCCTGTGTCGCACACCAAAAATAGCTGATGTAAAAGCTCAAGGTATGTCGCAGCACATATTGTAACATTTTTGGGTCCAAAATATTGCATATAAATAGTAAACCACCTGCTGACCCGCTGTCAGCATTGAGCTTTTTTTTAATAGGGGGTACTGTATGTTACCATACCTTTCTATTACAAAAATAGACTACTGGAAACTTTTATTAATGAAATGTAATCTATAGGCCTAGTGTATGATATTCAACATTGAGTGTTGAGCAATTAACATTATTAGCCTAATTAACCATTCATCATTGGCCAATAAGTCAAACAGGACAGAGTGGGGTTTACTTTGGGCATACATTTTTTTTTGAAAAAGGTGGTTTAGGTCATTCAATGCCTTTATAACAACTGCTGACCTTTGCTGACCTTTTCAGAATCAGATAACTATTAGAATACATGTAGGTAAAGCACAAATACGCACGCACGCACGCACGCACGCACACTCTCTCTCTCTCTCTCTCTCTCTCAGGATGTTATCCTGTTATCCTTTGTTTCCAGGCAGGTAACATGTACATAGCAGACTATGAGGCGCTAGAGGGCATCAGTCCTAACTGCACAGACCCCTGCACCCAGCAGTACCTGGCAGCGCCCATTTGTCTGCTGTACAGGACAGCTCACAACAAGATCATGCCTCTGGCCATACAGGTGGGTGTCATGGAACATCACTGGAAACCACTCTGCTGTGTAAAGTCATGGAAAACCATGAACTAGCATGTCATTATTTAGAATAAAAAAGAATCATCTAGCTTGCCTGAGCGTTCCAACTACAGGTGGGCTCAGACTAAAGGATAAAATAAAATAAAAACTCTTAATCAATTTGGAAATCAGGTTGTATCTCACACTAAAGGGTAACTGTATAAGATTCTCTTACGGTTTTGGGAAGGGCATGTTATACCGATATATTTATGTATGTTATATTCAGTGCAGACTGAATTGGGGAAAGCTGCCTTTTGTTTTATTGCTCCAGCCTCTTGGAAGGATCTACAGCTCACACTAAAGATACATTCACCTATAATATATATGTAGTGGTTATAGGAGACAGACAACATTTTATTTGTATTATATTATTTTTAATTGTGTGAAGGGAAAAAAATGTTTATTTTAAATTGTATTGTATCTCAGCACTGTAAATGAGGGCAACCCCAAAGGTTTGAATGAATGAATGAATGAATAAATCGATCAATCGTGTCCCTCTTTCCTCTGCCCTCAGTTGGGACAGACTCCAGGGGAGGACAGTCCCATCTTCCTGCCCAGTGACGATGAGTATGACTGGCTGCTAGCCAAGATCTGGGTGCGTTCTTCAGACTTCCACATCCACCAGAACAACACACACCTGCTGAGGACCCACCTCATGTCTGAGGTGTTTGGTGTGGCCATGTTCAGGCAGCTGCCTGCTGTCCACCCTGTTTTCAAGGTAACCAGAGGTGGAAAGTAACTACTAAGTACATGTACTCACGTACTGTACTTAACCCATAAAGAGTTGAGGCCGATTGTACAAATACCTTCTAAATCAGTATAGTTTTCACACTTTCAAGATTTTTCAAAAATGTTCAAAAATAGTGGATGTACAAGCTTGCAGCAAAGTGATTTTTGACTGCAGGACTTGTAACAGATATGTACTGCTACTTTTACTTACCGTAAATCAATAATTCTTGCACTGCTTCCACCACTGCACTTGGATTAATCTTATTTTACACATAAATTTGATATATATATATATATATATATATTATTATTTTTTTTGCTGATTGATTGATTAATTGCTTTCTTCTAGTTACTTATCCCACACATTCGTTTCACCATCGCCATCAACACCAAGGCCAGAGAGCAGCTCATCTGTGAGTGTGGCATCTTTGACAAGGTGAGAGAGAGACAGAGACATAATGGCCCTCAAGTGGTGTAGACCAATTAATGGGCGTACGCTGGGTTACATGGCGGCTTTCCGACATGTCGCCTTTCCGACGTTAACGAACCCTATACCTAACCCTCACCCTAACCCTAACCGCACGCGGAAGCCACTAGTCGGAGTGGCGGCATGTCGGCGTGGAAGACTGTTACCCGTACGCTGAGATCACCGCACTTGTCGCCATGTATCATTCTATCGTGACTTTGACTTGACCGCTCAGATCTCACGGCTGGTCTGAGGATGTGTAGACTTTGTCAACACCCGTTTGTTCCATCGTAGACGTGCGGAGCAGCATTGCCTGACCGTCGTTCAGCCCTCAAGTATTTGTTATTAATGTCAGTTGACCATTTGTAGCCTCACCAGTGGTGGCAGGGTTCTAAGGAAAGGTGAAAATCATGGAATACTGTAGACTGAACCAATGGAAAGTATTAACAAGAGCTTGTGACTAAATCATAACTCCAGCAAGGGGGGAGTTCCTCCAGAAGCAAATCTTTGCTTCTGGAGGTCCCTCTCACACAACATTTTCAGTTTGGGGGTCCTTGAACCACTGTTGCACCTGGAAAAATACGATATCCTTTTCCATGTCCTCATCCATCCAGGCCAACGCTACAGGTGGAGGAGGTCACGTCCAGATGATCCAGAAGGCCATGAAGACGTTAACGTTCCGATCGCTGTGCTTCCCCGACGCCATCCGAGCCCGCGGCATGGACAACACCGAGGAGCTGCCCACCTACTTCTACAGAGACGACGGATACAAAGTGTGGGACGCCACTAAGAGGTGTGTTCATATTCACTGTTTAATAATTAAGGATGTACTCATCATTATTGTTATATTATTTAATTTTTTTAATAATTATTCAGTATTTTGTCGCTATTGGGCAAAAACCTTTATGCTAAAGCCGTTACTACAATATTTTCAAAACCCACAGACAGACTTAAAGGGATAGTTCACCCCCAAAATGACTTTTTTTCTATCTGTGTCTGTGTCTATCTGTGTTGGAGATTCAAGGCTATTTAAACAACAGACAAATCACGCTATCTCCGCGCGTCCGTTATATGGTAAAATTAAGAGCTGACAAGACTTTAAAATTAAGTGTATTTATTAATCAAGCAGTAAGTTAAAAGTAATACAGATTGAATATAGAAATGTAATTAACAGATCTCTGGGCTCACACACTAGCTTTCCTTATCAGCAACAAGTTGCATCAAGGTCAGTTCACGAAGTCTGAGCCCCACTAACATGTCCCTGGAGCCTTATTAATACATAGAATAATAATGGGTGGTTCTTCCAGTCGTGAGCGTCATCTCCTTGTCTGCCCCTCGCCATCTGATTCCGCATTTCTCTGCAAGCCATTGGTAGGGAAGTTCCAGCAACCTGCATCTTAAAGACTTAGAGAAGTACCAAGGAAGAGACACCACAAATGCAGACACTTGTACAGACAGATGGCCCTCTCCTAACCCCAACGGCCAGGCCATCTGACATTTTAAAGTTGCTTAATCATCTCCTGTTATTAGTTCTATATTTCTGTAAGTTAAGCCACTCTTACTATTTAAATCATACATGGGGCTTTCCACTGCCATTGTTCTGAGATAACCTTTTCATTAAATGGATTCAAGTGCATGACAATCATGAGCACACTTATTATATTTGTCTTAATGATTACATTGGTTGTTAATACATTCTTTTTAGTGTGACAGCAGTGTTTTGTCCCCTGCAGCTTTGTGTCAGCTGTGGTGAACATCTACTACTCCAGTGATGAAACAGTAGAGGGAGACGAGGAGATACAAGCCTTTGTTAAAGACGTGTGCAGCTTTGGCATGCAGGACTTCGACTACTGTGGTGGGTTTAGATTCATTGTGTGTGTGTGTGTGTGTGTGTGTGTGTGTGTGTGTGTGTGTGTGTGTGTGTGTGTGTGTGTGTGTGTGTGTGTGTGTGTGTGTGTGTGTGTGTGTGTGTGTGTGTGTGTGTGTGTGTGTGTGTGCGTGTGTGCGTGCGTGCGTGCGTGCGTGTTTTAATTTAAACATATTACATTCCCTTTTCAATATGTCATCATTGATTTGTACTGTACAATGAGGACAGACAGAGGACACATCTGGACAAATCCCCTCACACATTAAAAAACAATATCAGTCACCAGAACCAGGGACTTAATTTTGTGTTTTCAATGAATGAACATGGTTAAAGTGGAGTTAAGTTGAATGGGTTTTTATAGGTGTGTCAAATGGATATCAAATATCTGAATATTGAATCAAGTAACTTAATTGTTTTTAACCCATTAAAACCGGGAAAGCATCTGTGTCATTTTAGATTTTTGTGTAGGCTATTAAAAAATAGCAGATATACAAGCTCACTTGTACAGCTGCTATATTTGAACATTTTGGAAAAATCTTGAAAGTGTGAGAACGAGATTTAGAAGGAAAATTAGGTTTTCTTCATTGCTTTTTTATTTATTTTGTATTTGTTTTTTGTCTTTGACAAAAAAAAAAGTTGACGAACATTTTTTGTCATAGCTTTCGTCGTCAAAATTAACATTGGTTTTGTGTCAACGTGTGTAGAGTTCCCCAAGTCGCTGAAAACCCGCGAGGAGCTGACAGAGTACCTGACGGTGGCCATCTTCACAGCCTCAGCGCAACACGCAGCCGTCAACTCTGGACAGGTGGGTTCTTTACCACAGTGGATCTCAAGGTCCTTGAGGGGGTTCCTGCACTTACTACTGTCAGTAGTGTGTGTGTGTGTGTGTGTGTGTGTGTGTGTGTGTGTGTGTGTGTGTGTGTGTGTGTGTGTGTGTGTGTGTGTGTGTGTGTGTGTGTGTGTATTTCAGTATAATGGGTGTTTATGTGTGTGTGTATTTCTCAGTATGACTGGTGCTCGTGGATTCCCAACGCTCCCTCCACCATGCGCAAGCCCCCTCCCACCCAGAAGGGGGTAGCAGACGTCCAGCTCATCGTAGACAGCCTGCCGGACCGCGGCCGCTCCTGCTGGCACCTGGGGGCCGTGTGGGCCCTCAGCCAGTACCAGGACAACGAGGTACACACTAAATACTACACACTACTGCACACTACAATAGACATTATACAGTACCAGGACAATGAGGTACACACTACATAAATACTGCACAGTACACACACCTGGGGCCGTGTGGGCCCTCACTGCCCCTCAGGCAGTTCCTCAGAGCAAAAAGAAGGCTCTGTGGAAGGCTGGTGCCAAAAAGTGCAACTATTAAAGAATGAACAACTGAAACGTGTTAGCCCCTAATAAAGAATGAACAACTGAAACACGTTAGCCCCTAATAAAGAATGAACAACTGAAACACGTTAGCCCCTAATAAAGAATGAACAACTGAAACACGTTAGCCCCTAATAAAGAATGAACAACTGAAACGTGTTAGCCCCTAATAAAGAATGAACAACTGAAACACGTTAGCCCCTAATAAAGAATGAACAACTGAAACACGTTAGCCCCTAATAAAGAATGAACAACTGAAACACATTAGCCCCTAATAAAGAATGAACAACTGAAACGTGTTAGCCCCTTATAAAGAATGAACAACTGAAACGCGTTAGCCCCTAATAAAAAGTGATCAACTGAGCCTTTGTCCCGCATTCTCTTATTTTGGAGTGCCGCCACTTCCACCTCGGTTTGGTAACTTAACTTCTTCTAACTATAGCTGTTCCTGTGGCTGAGCACCCACCACTGCTCATTAAAGCTTCCAGAGGAAGCGCACCTGCAATATCTTCCAGACAGACACATATATTTGGGGATTTCTGTTTTTCTGGACACCCGCTGACCCGACCAAATCGATCAAAATCAGCACAACACAGCGATCGTGTACTCTGTCACACACACGCCAAGTTTGAAGTCGATCGGTTGGACAGTCCTAGAGTTATGCGCAAGACAGACACCGATTTTGTGCATTTATAGATAAGATTCACACGGAGGCCAATTTGCTTTTACTTCATACCCAGGGGGTATGAATCAAGAGCAGAAGTACGGGTATGATGTACCGTAAAAGGAAAATGGCCTCCATGTTGCCCCGAAATAAGGTCAGTTTGTGGTTTGCCCTTTTCAGCTGTATCTAGGCATGTACCCTGACGAGCACTTCATAGAGAAGCCTGTCAAAGAGGCCATGGAGAGCTTCAGGAGGGAGCTGGCAGACATCGGCAGCGGCATTAAAAAACGCAACGAGGGAAAGAGGCTGCCCTTCTACTACCTGTCCCCCGACAAGATCCCCAACAGTGTTGCTCTGTGACAGACCATTACTGGCTCTCTGCGTCCTTACATTTCATATTGTCGCCGTCGGGTTGAAACCTTGTTTGTCCACAATACCGTTTCAGGAAATGGAAGAAAAAATAAACCGTGTTCCAATTTCCAAATGGATCCAATGTAGTTATTTAGTCACAAGCTCTTGTTATTAGTTTTCATTGATTCAATATTTATAAAACATTTATAAAACAAATATTTAAAAAAATATCCGATCTACAAGCTCACCATCCATTGCGATGCAACGTGTGAGCTTGTATATCTGATATTTTAGCGTGACACTGTAGTAGGAGGAAGTAGGGCGTTAATTTACGGAAAAAAAACATTAAAACAAATTAAATAGGGAGATACAAAGGTTTCTGCCTGACAGCAACAATATTGTAGACGTTCCTCCAATAAAGCTGTTTTTTTGTGCTATGTTGCATAATATTGGATCTTCTTTTATGCATGTATGTTAAAGGTGGTGTTAATTGATATTTTGTTATAAGAATTGTTAAATAGCTCTATATTCTGATAGTAATCATTTCAAAAATATATTCTCCATGAGCATTGCCAATGTATTAATATATGTAATTGGTAAATAAAACATTCTTATTCATACTATAACTGCAATAAATCGTTTTTGTGGCAAGTTATTCTTTGAGTCGCTCCTCAGTGCATCGACTCCAGTTGTTACTATGCAGAGCTAGACTTTTAACCAACACACGATGCAGGGCACATATTACACCTGTGCTAGCGGCATTACATTGGTTACCCATTGATTGCAGAATAGTTTTTAAATGTATTTTTAAAACGTTTAAAGCACTTGGCCCCTTTGTATCTAAATATTGTCCCCAAAGGACACAAAGGGCTTCAAAAGATTGACTTTACTGCCCTCTAATGGCCATCCACTAAAAGGAAAAACCTGTAACAAAATGTAGCCTCCACCAGTTTTGATTAAGTTCTGTCTGTCTGTCTGTCTGTCTGTCTGTCTGTCTGTCTGTCTGTCTGTCTGTCTGTCTGTCTGTCTGTCTGTCTGTCTGTCTGTCTCTCTCTCTCTCTCTCTCTCTCTCTCTCTCTCTCTCTCTCTCAATTCAATTCAATTCAATTCAAAGGGCCTTATTGGCATGAGAAAACATACGTTTACATTGCCAAAGCAAATAGCACAATACAACAATACAGCAATACAATCAAAACAAAAAATATGTACATTTGAAAGTCAGAATCTTCAATAGATTTTCTATGTACCAAGATCACTGGGTGCAGGTATAGTGCAGGAATATACACAATGATTAGTCTTTAGGGTGGTTTGATATCCTTCTCCTATCACAGCAACTCACGAATCTTGCTGCTGTGTTTGCACATTGTTGTACTTCGCCCATTAGATATGGGATTTTTTTGTCATTAACTGCTCCTGATGAGCATGCAAGTTGGTGCCTTGCATGGTATCCTCTGCTCTCCCTGTGTGTGTGCTGTGTGTGTGTGTGTGTGTGTGTGTGTGTGTGTGTGTGTGTGTGTGTGTGTGTGTGTGTGTGTGTGTGTGTGTGTGTGTGTGTGTGTGTGTGTGTGTGACTTGTCATTCTTGTTTCACATTGTCAGTACACTCTAAACACAACGGTCCTTTTAAGGACCACCCATCTATTCAAGAAAGAGTTTATCCTCATAGTTTTATATGAGCTATTAATTCTCATTTAAATCACTTTGAAAAGGGTAGCGTTAAAAGATGAACCCCCATAATCAGGATGTAGCGCATTCGTAGCATTGTCCAAACGCCAGGAGGCAGGAATTCTTCTCATGCAAATCACATCAGTAAGGCATATAAAAACGCTTTCAAGTGCATGGTTAAAGTGACATCAATTACACCTACAAAAAGCACCCCAAATGTCTAAAATCTGCCAATTTAAACATTTAACACCTAAAAGGCAGGACAAACACAAAAATAAACTTAAAACATTTAAAAGCGATGTTTAGATCTGTCCATGCAATTCTCCATCCGTTATAATCCGTTATTATGATGTAACGGTGGCGTTAGTATTGGCATGTTACCTGCACATGTGGCCTTCTAGCGCCTTCCTGCATCTTATTTTCAGAATGTTTCAGGATATTTAGCCATAATAAGCACAAATATATGCAATTCTAAGAAGCTACAGCTGTGACTACACTATTGAAATCAGGGGACTTTGTACATGTCACATGAGAGTGTTGAGAGAGTTGATTGATTAGACCAGATCAGGACAGTAGCCACTGTTAAGCGTTTCACTGCTTCAGCCCAGCCCTGCACATGAACTCTGCAGCCACACTGAGGCCCCTGCTGGAAAGCACCCCAGCCCAAACATTATTGGGCCGTGCGACCTGGAAATGACCGTAATAATCCTAAAACGGGAGCGAAAATATTTTTCCAAAAAAAAAAAAAAAGTTTTTTTTGTTTTTGGGCACAGTGGCCCACCGGGTACGCCAAATGGCCAGTCCGCCGCTGGTCCATCTCGGTCCATCTGCAGTCTGACGGACGAGACATAGAGGGCTCTGTCCCTTATATTATATTTTATTATTATATTATATTTGAACTCTATGCTCTGTCCCCATAAGATGCTCTAAAAACTGATAAACTGAGATTCTGAATATAGTATGTGAAATCATATGGACATATTAAAAAATAAATACAATGTGTGTTCCAATGCTCAATATAATTTTCCATTATTAAATGTCTTGGTTGATGGGGTATGATTTGGGAATCATGACATTTTGTTAAACATTCATGCTAAACACTATAGTCTATAGTGGTAAAATATATACCTCATAAATAAAAGGCCCTGTTACAATGTTGAGCAGAAACAGGAGCACATCTAGCATAAGACTGAATAATACGTGTGTGTTTGTGGGGGGAATTGTATGGGTTTCTTAAAAAGCATCTTTGCAAATAACAGTGCACTGGCTTATCCAACCGGAGCTTCATCCTACAGACCAGCGATGGCCAGACCAGCAGGCTCAGAAGGCTGAGGAACGGCGTCCCGCAAGGCTCCGTCCTCTCACCAATGTTGTTTAACATCTACATTCATGACCTGCCAGATACAACATCCACCAAGTACGGCTATGCGGACGACCTGGCTATCATGCTTCGACGTCCAACATGGAAGGCGATGGAAGATGGCCTCAACCGAGACATGGGCATCCTGGCAAACTACCTCCAGAAGTGGCATCTTCAGCTCAGCATGGGCAAAACAGTGTCTGCACTCTACACCTCTACAACCGGGAAGCAAGAAGGGAACTGGATGTGCATGTTGGCAACCACCGCCTGGAGTTCCAGCAAGCCCCCAAGTACCTCGGCGTATGCTTGGACCGAACACTCTCCTACAAGCAACATCTGGATGAAGTGAAGGCCAAAACAACAGCAAGGGTCTCGCTCATTCGACGCCTAGCAGGTTCAACTTGGGGAGCTTCCCCCCAGACCCTACGCATATCCACGCAAGCCCTGGTCCTGCCCGTAGCAGAATACTGCGCCCCTGTCTGGAGCAGAAGCCCCCACGTCAACAAGGTTGACACTGTCATCAACAGCGCTCTCCGGACAGTAACTGGTTGTCTGAAACCCACCCCTGTGTCCTACCTGCCAGTCCTAGCTGGAATCGCCCCAGCCAGTCTCCGACGGGATGCGGCTACCCTCGCCCTGGCAAGAAAGGCCCAGAAGTACGACTGGCACATCCTGCACGAAGCCACAACAACAAGGCAGCACAAGATATGCTACAGTCTATCCCTGAGGACTTGTCCAGAGACGCCTGGCTGGCAGCATCGTGGAAACGGTCATGGTAGACAGCTGGACCCTCCCGTATCCAGCGATACATCCAGGACCCAGGAGGAGGTGTAAAAGGTTGCCATGTCTGCTTATTATAAGCATAAGTCACAAGTCATTTATCTCGATCTCGCTTTAGTGTTGCAGTTACAGTAGTATGCAGATTTCTTGAGTAAGCTAGCATAATGCCAAGTATCTCAGTGTAGGAATTAATAATGTTCCAAGTAAGTCTACAGTTTAATATAGGCCATATATATTTGTGATTCATTCTTTCAGTAGTATCTCAATCTAGGAGAATGCAGTTCAAATATGCTAAAGAGATTTATGGCTCATAGTGCACAGAAAACGTTTTATAATTAAAGTAGACTATAGTGTGCAGACTGTTCATTATATTGTGTGGAATCTATTTTATGTTGCAGCTAGTATGTGCTGATTGGTGGCTATAGCCATTTCCATCTTGTAGCCTACGTTTTCTGGTAATCCTAATTTGCAAAGTAGGCTAAATGGCATTGGAGGTTGTCAAATCATTTAGTCAGTCCTGGCTTCTCTCTGGCTGCGCTGTCTGTTGCATTGCCTCGCTGTCTGCTGCTGACCATCAAATTGCAATTTAATTATAATGATTCTGATAATGATGCTGACTTTACTTTTGCTACAGCAGCAAAGCTAACTCTATTATTACTGCTAACACTAATGTTTCATATAGTGCTGCTGCTATAATTGATACTACTTCAATAGTGCTATGGCTAATGCTGCAACATTCTAGTGCTTATGCCACAACTACTTTTCTTCACTTAAGTATTTTACTGCTACTACTTGGGTTGAACATGTGCCTCTTAGGGTGAATTGCAAGGCACATCAGTTGCTTCCCATGTGGAAGGCCTTCGGATTGTTTGTAGCACAGGCTAACATGGCATGTTTTGCTTTTTCTGTGGAATTGTTGGATTGTTTGTAGCACAGGCTAGCACAGCATGTTTTGCTTTTGTGGATGCTTTGGATTGTTTGTAGCTCAAGCTATCACAGCATGTTTTGCTTCTTATGTGGAAGCTTTGGATTGGATTGTTTGTAGCTCAAGCTATCACAGCATGTTTCGCTTCTTATGTGGAAGCTTGGGATTGTTTGTAGCACAGGCTAGCACAGCGTGTTTCGTTTCTTATGAGGAAGCTGGATTGTTTGTAGCACAGGCTAGCACAGCATGTTTTGCTTCCCATGTGGAAGCTTGGATTGTTCGTAGCACAAGCTAATTCAGCATGTGGAAGCTTATGTGTAAAGCTATCAAATTTTTTGTAGCACAAGCTAACTCAGTATGCTTGCTTATGTGGAAAGCTCTGGATTGTTGTAGCACAAGCTAACACGACATGCTTGCTTCCCATGTGGAAGGCTTTGGCTTGTTTTAGCACAAGCTAACGCCGCAGTGTAGATTCCGCAGTGCACTCTGAACCCATTATGTCATCTGCTGTGATTCACGCTGCCTGGAGCATTGTCCCTGCCCCAGCCTCCGGCACTTATTTTTGTCCCCAGCAGAAGACATTCAGTGGTTCTAAAGAGATTCATCAGATTCCATGTTGGGCTACCTACACTCTCGGCTGCACTGTGAGCTCTCAAGGCAGCGTGAGCGCTGCTTGAGATGTGGGCTTCTCAATGTCTTCTCGGCACTGCTACATCACCTATGCTGCAACATCTACTGTGCTGCCTACAGCCTTGCTGCTAAACTCTGCTAAATCAATACTGCTAACCCTCTCTGGCGTCTGGCACTCTATCCTTTTGGTCATGGGAATTCTGGGGAACACTTGCATCACGTACAGCTTGTTACTTGCAATAGCATTGTAATTGTGCTAAATCTATTAGGCTATGGATGGAGAGGGATATCTGTGTCAGTCAGTATTATCCACTATACACATGGCTAATCTGCGTCAAGCTCTGCAAGCTATAATTTAAGCTTGTATACCTGTATTCTTTTCTGCATCAACTGCCATGATGCTAATTGCTAATATGCTCTCACATAGTGTTTAAATTGAATATTATTGGTTATAGGATGGCCGGACTAATCCAGAATTGCAAAGACATTGTTTTGTCTCTCCATCTGTAGGTCTTAAACTTGATATGTTGCCAAAGCTCGCCCAAGTTGCTGCTCCAGGTAGTGATGGGTACCGATAATAAAAAAAATAGAATGCTTTTAGATCCTAGTCACGGCCAGAACCTGGTTCACTGCAAGCTGCGAGAGATCTGCTCAAGCTGCGGGTTTTCTCCAAGCGTCTACACTGCGTACTCCCTCCGCGTTGGCGCAGCTATACAACTGCAGCGCTGCTTGTTATTTGTATGTGTATGTGGTGCAGTGACTTACTTTCTCCTTTCTCTTTTTGTGATCTTCCATAGGGAGCTGGTGACAGGATTTCCTTCCTCCTGGTGCAGCAGTATAGGACATGTGTTTTTTGTGGATAATTACAGGGACCTTTCAGGTTTATCTTGGGCCTTGGCCTTCATTAGCAGTTCTCTTGTTCCGTTATACAATCGTTTAGCCTTTTACTTGTCTTCTGTCTATCAGTGTTTTCACACACCTTCAGAACACCTGTAATAGAGTACGCTCTTAGAGCTGACGTTGTTTTGTTTATCTCCCTGAGATTATTATGATACTTTGTTGAGGGATTTAGTGGCGATCCCCCCTATTATTTAGACCCTGTTATTATCTCATGTCCTATGCTGCAGCATGTCACTGTGTGTCCCCCTTTTTTTTTTTAGTACCTATTCTATATATTTACAACCAAATGTATCAATCTTGGGAAACTTAAATGTATTTTTGTTTATTGCTATTCTTGGATCTTGGGATGGGTACGCAATGTTTATCTCCAGATATTCTTGACTTTATGCATTAGCCAACCTCCTGATTGAGTTGACTGCATGCGCCCTATTGGGGTGAGCCTATCATTGCATAGTAGTACCTATATAAACCTCTGTGTATGCCCTTTTCCACTATATATGTCCTGATGAAGGCCTGAACAGGCCGAAACGTTGACCAGCAATAAATTCTGGAGCTTTTTGCAACCGCCAGTGTGCAGACTTTATTCTTTTTCATTATACTTTGTTTGTCTAAGCACCTGGACCTAACGGATGTGCGTGCACTACCTTCTTCATACCCCCTGGAACTCCCTCAAGGACCCCTGGGGGTCCCCGGACCCCACTTTGAGAACCAATGCCATAAACCATTCGCATCATGTTTTGGAGTTTGGATCCTGTTTCCACCGTCAGGACTCTGTAGAAGAGTGAAGGCTTGCGGCTTGTAAATGACCCCCACCCCCAGTAATAACCTTTAGCTAACTATTAATTATTATTAATTATATGAAAATGGTTGATGCACACACAGCAATAACGCTATGCATTACAAAGTAATGCATAGACAGCAATGCATAGAATATATCCACATCTATAATCCCCTAAATACATTTGATATATATATATATATATATATATATATATATATATATATATATATATATATATATATATATATATATATATATATATATATATATATATATATATATATATATATATATAATTTTATTATACTCTGTGAAGGATAAGGACAAACTCAGAAAGGGATGCTGTTATAGTATAACTCTATGGTTATAACCCTTACCTAGAAGCCATTACAAAAGACAAGGGAGACGGATGAACGACCAAAAAAATGAATGTTAATTAGTTAAACAAACCAATAGAGCCACGTCTCCAAATGAAAACAAAAACTAGGGTGACTGGTTGATTTTTTTTAATAATATTTGTTTTAAATAATAATAATGTAATTATCCAGTCCACTGTTTTAAGTTGGTCTTTCTAAATGTCTTTAGGTGTCTTTAAGGTCTCATCAGGTAGCCTATTTTAGTCACTTCAGCCCCAGGTGATGCATTTGAAATATTCTAGAGCTCAGTGAAAATTAATATCTAGAATAGATTATCCATGTTTGTCCCATTTTAATAAATGTTCTATTGTATAAGGGAGACAAGAATAGCAGCAACACAAAGTTTAAACAGTAACATACATTGTTATATAAACATGGTCAGATATAACTTTTGCACAGTCAACGTGGATTCCATTTTCACCATTGTTTTAAAATGGCAGTGTAAATAGATAGATAGTAGCTTTTTAATAGTTAATTACTACCACCAAGTCTCTGCTTTATAACCATGCCCAATATGACCGTTGGAGAGAGGTTATTGTCATGCAGAACACAGAATAAAGGGGGTGGGGCTGCAGCTTTTTAGGCAACGCCCAGTGCAGAGCAGGCTGCCTGTCTTCCTATACGTCCTCAGAACACATATAAATACGCATGGCTTCAGCGTTCAGTATCACTTCTGTTCTGTTTTACTCAACAGTTATATCAAAATGTCAGGCCGAGGTAAGGGAGGTAAGGGTCTTGGAAAAGGAGGCGCCAAGCGCCATCGCAAAGTGCTTCGTGATAACATCCAGGGTATCACAAAGCCCGCTATCCGCCGTTTGGCTCGCCGTGGCGGTGTGAAGCGTATCTCCGGTCTGATCTACGAGGAGACCCGTGGTGTCCTCAAGGTTTTCCTGGAGAACGTGATCCGTGACGCCGTCACCTACACCGAGCACGCCAAGAGAAAGACCGTGACCGCCATGGATGTTGTCTATGCTCTGAAGAGACAGGGGCGCACTCTGTACGGCTTCGGCGGGTAAATGACTGACTGACTTCTACCAACAACTCAAAGGCTCTTTTAAGAGCCGCCCACACTTTCCCTACAGAGTTGATTGCTTCGCTCAAACATAAACGTCTGTCTACTTCACCATATGGGCCCATATATTTCCCAAACTTTGCCTCCTAGCACTTTTCCTTTCTATAATTCACGTTAAATGAAATTAAATCAATGTCAATTGGTCTCACATTTTTCCATCTTGTCTGCCATGTCTGGGACAGTATTTATTTGATTTTACGCTCTTAAACATCTATTTATGATTCGTACTGATTGAACCTTTGAATAAATTATGAGTCGAACCCGGGCCGCCTGGATGAAAACCAGGAATCCTAACCGCTAGACCCTATGAGATTATTATAGTATAATATTAATTTAATTTTATCACTCACAGCTTTAAATTGGTGTTTGAATAGCCCAGCTATAAAATATACAAAAGAACTGGACAGGGACATATAAGTATCATGTGAGATTAGTAGCAATAGTCTGCTTTGCCGTTATAGTGGAAATTGAATTAATATATTCTAATGTTCTAATGTGCTTGATTAATATATGATATGTTCTGCATAGGTAGAAACTGTGTTAAAACTGAAATTTCATTTGATTAAATTATAAATATACCCTGAATGTGGACCCATGTGATAAACTATCCCTCTCATTTTTCGAGGGACAATAGAGTATGTAGGCGGGAAAACATTTAGCAGAAACAAAGACAGTGCTGTAAAGTAACTAAGTACTCAAGTACATTATTGAGGTATTTTTAATTTTGGTACTTTAAGTAGGCCTACAATTTGATGCCAAAACGTCTGTCCTTTCATTCAAGTAGGCTACATTTTTAATACTGGCCATGCACCAACAGATTTGTACTTGTGTAACAGATGATTTATTTTCTGCATTTCAGTATTGATACTTTTACTTCATTGAAACATGTGAGTACTTTTCCACCACTGAACAAAGACACCGCCCTCCTTGTGGCAGAATCACCCAATCATGTGCTGGGAGTAGCACACTACATTTGCATGGGGTTGGTATAAATACTCGTGTAACGCTGAGTCCGAGCCATTTCGTCTTTTATATTCCTTGAGAAGAAGAGAGAATATGCCTGAAGTTGCGAAACCAGCGCCCAAGAAGGGCTCTAAGAAAGCCGTCACCAAGACCGCTACGAAGGGCGGTAAGAAGCGCAGAAAGTCTAGGAAGGAGAGTTATGCCATCTATGTGTACAAGGTTCTGAAGCAGGTCCACCCTGACACTGGCATCTCTTCCAAGGCCATGGGCATCATGAACTCTTTTGTCAACGACATCTTTGAGCGCATCGCCGGTGAAGCCTCCAAACTGGCCAACTACAACAAGCGTCGCACCATCACGTCTAGAGAGATTCAGACCGCCGTCCGCCTGCTTCTCCCCGGTGAGCTGGCCAAGCACGCTGTGTCTGAGGGCACTAAGGCTGTCACCAAGTACACCAGTTCCAAATAAACTACCTACTCTACAATAAACACAACGGTCCTTTTAAGGGCCACCCATATTTTCCTTAAAGAGTTTCTCCGCATGTAATATGAGCCCTTTGAAAACTGTAATGCAGGTTCACTGAATGTTGAAAAAGACATTTTATCATGGGCCTCTTTAGAAAAAAAGTATCTTGGTTCTGGCTTCTTCTCTGGCTATAGACTAGTACTGTAACAAGTGCTACATTTAGTTACGTATACTTAAATTACAGATGCGTGTCCCTATTCGTAAAGCTATTTAAATGTAGTGTATTTGATCATAATTTCTGTTTTGTTGAGGTAAAGGTGAGGATATGTATATTGTTCCAGTACCCCCTGACCCTGATTCTAATTCAAAACAATCTAGCTATCAAACTTAGTATTTAGTATAGGCTTACATGTCAGCAGACAGACCCCTTTGACAGCTGAACACAACTGAATGGCATTAATTTCTATATAGTTAATTTAGGTGTGTTCATCTATTTGAAATTGTGTAGAGCAGTATGCCATATGTATTGTAAATGGCACCATTGGAAAAGTGGAGCTTGCTCTCAACTGGCCATCTTTGAATAATATAAATAATAAATGTAAGTGTGAAATTAACTGAAACATGTCAGATTTCTTATAATTATTCACAAAACAAGAGCTTAGCAGAGCCAGATAAATGACCAGTGTCCTCGCCACAGTGCAGGCCAACAGCAGCACTGTGTTAGCAGACACTGAAAAGTTGTACATTTAAAACAAAACGCTTTGCTCCAGACGACCTGTTTTACTTTTATTCCAAAGCCAGACATCTCAGCTTACTCTGCAGCAAATAGGGAACTGGGTATTCTATGTTAAAACTATTTTAAAAGACAAATTACAGGGGAAAGCTGCAAAATACTCTGTGTAATGGTGTATAAGTGAGGTTTTAAACATCTCCAAACAAAACTCAATGGTCCTCAGAGCTCCACATGATTTGATTATGAAGTGAAACTTGTCTGCTATCTGCTCCATTTGTTATTTGACTCCAATATATTTCTCCGTCTGTATTTTATTTGGTTTTAGTTATAGAGAAAGCACAAGTGTCTCAGTGTTCTGCAGCACACAGAGCACTGACCTAGTGGGTTGAGTCTACATGGTTCTCACACATCCTTTAAGTTCCACCCCCTCCTTCGTTTTGACCATCAGTCTCTACTCAGACTTTAGTTCAGTGCATCTGAAATTCAAACCAGAAGAGAATGGCAGAAGTCGCCCCAGCTCCAGCTGCCGCCCCGGCCAAAGCAGCCAAGAAGAAGGCCGCCGCCAAACCCAAGAAGGTCGGTCCCAGCGTCCAGGAGCTCATCGTCAAGGCTGTGACAGCCTCCAAGGAGAGGAGCGGTGTGTCTCTGGCCGCTCTTAAAAAGGCTCTGGCCGCCGGCGGCTACGACGTAGAGAAGAAGAACAGCCGTGTCAAGGCTGCTGTGAAGAGCCTGGTAGCAAAGGGCACCTTGCTTCAGACCAAGGGTACCGGTGCTTCTGGATCCTTCAAGCTCAACAAGACTGCTGAAGTTAAGGCAAAGAAACCCGCTAAGAAGGCTGTCAAACCCAAGAAGCCAGCAGCCAAGAAACCCGTCGCCGCTAAGAAATCCCCCAAGAAGGCAGCAGCCAAGAAGCCCGCAGCCGCTAAGAAATCCCCCAAGAAGGCAAAGAAGCCCGCAGCTGCAAAGAAACCAGCAGCGAAGAGCCCCAAGAAGGCGACCAAGAGCCCCAAGAAAGTGAAGAAGCCCGCTGCCGCCAAGAAAGCACCAGCAAAGAAGGCAGCAAAGCCCAAGGCGGCGAAACCCAAGAAGGCAGCCGCTAAGAAGAAGTGAACATCCACACAACAGCCTGTTTACCCCACAAAGGCTCTTTTAAGAGCCACCCACAACTTCAATTAAAGAAAGTTCCTTAGTTCATTATAGTTCATCTGCAGTGAGAACTGCGCCAATGAAGCATTTGACTCCTTAATGTATATAGATTAGATGAGAAACTCTGCAACAATCCCCGTGATGTATGAAGCACTTATACATGATTTTAATGAGGTCTATATATAGTGTACATATTATAGTGGGCCTATATATATGTACCTATATTACATTCGAATATACGTGTAGTTATACACACGCATATAGCGAGTGATCTGACCTCAAAATATATGATGCATGAGTGCATTCACTTCACTACATTGTGTACACAGAAAGACTGATTTGACACACATAAGTTGTTAGCTCATTCACGTATATAATATTATGTTTTTGCAATTCATTATTAACTGCTGTTGCAGCAAGTAAACAAGAACATGGATAATAAGAATTAACTCTTAATATAGAAACAGTGGGTGGCTCTTAAAATAGCCTTTGTGGGGATTGTTCAATCGAATGAGGGATATTTATTTCTTGGCGGCTTTCTCTGTCTTCTTGGGGAGCAGAACAGCCTGGATGTTGGGCATCACACCACCCTGTGAAAAAAAATACTCTACTTGCTTCATTTATTTTTAATATTTTTGGGGGAAAATGAAAAAAAAAAAAGAATAATGAAAAAAGTAATCGAAAAAACACGGGGCCCTCACGTATTGGGAGAGGAGAGAGAACTTTGTCTCATATAGCCTATTGGCTGATCCTCTGCTGTATCTAGTGGCAAGCCTTTCTCCCTATCAACCCCACTCTTTCTCTTGCACAAGCACATCCAATTCAAAGGAGCTTTTATTGGCATGAGAAAACATTCAAAATGACCTACATTTTTATCCTGATTAATTGTCAGGTGGAATTCAATAAAGCACCATTTCATTTTTAAAAAACATTACAATTTGTATTGACCTTAAGGACACTCATGCTTTATTTTCAGTGTCACTTTCTTCACCATTTTTGATTGATTAAATACTTTATTAGCAGTTTGCAAAGAAAAAGCACAGGAAATTACAGTTCAATTCAAGGTCTGCAAATATACAATACTATGCAAAAACATCATAGAAAAGGAATAGTAATAACTGTAAGTGCTCTTTTAGAGAGTATAATTTGACTGTAGCTACATTATCAAGTGTTGTAACCTGTATTTGTCATAGGAATATGACAATATACAGGAATACTGTGGAATAAGGAAACATGGAATAAAATATAAGCCTCTATTGCAGTGTAATAACTTAAACACGTAAGAGAACACCTTCATTCACTTAAAGTGGATACAATATTCAATATTTCTCATTTTGACATTCTGTGCAGAAATGGTGCACGTGTCTTTTCCAATAGCTACAAACCAAACATGACTACAAAATGTAAGAGACTTCTTGCCAACCCCATTTTATCACTGACCCCCCAATTCTCAATACACAATGTTGCTATGATATATGAATAATACAAACAACACACCATACTGCCAGTGTACCAGGTTCTCTATTTTTTCTAAGCATAGAAGAAGATAATCAATTAATTACACATGATCAATTAATAATAATGAATTAACGAATTAATATCAGCCTGAAGAGCTAGAATCAGGTACCAACATGAGAACATCAACCTGAAAAGGTGAAGATCAATAATTCTATATCACACCCACATACAAGATGCATGTTACTAAAATGTTTCAAAAAAATATACCAACATTTTCACACTGATCGACAAGCTCAAGCTCTCATGAGCTTGTCGATGAGCTGTTTTCAAACAGCCCATTCGGTTCTTAAGTCTGACGTAATTTTGTAGTCCGATGTCACGTCCGGGTCCAAAAGGCACCAGCGCCGTCCACTCTTCATTGTAAACAACATGTTGGAACCCGTAAATCTTTTTACAATAACCTCCTTTTTCAGAAATGAACCATTGAGGGTTAATAAGGGTCTTAAGGCTAATATCATAGAAGTACAAAGTATTTATTTATTATTATGATTTAACATTATTATTATTAACATTAAAACACTTGGACCCGGAAGTTATTCTAGCGGGGCGCAACGTCACGTCTTAACAATCGAATAGGGTTTAAGTCGTTAAGTGGTGCTATTCAACTAATTTGGCAAGGGAACCCCTTCACGGAGACCCCCAGGGGTCTATATTATTATAATAATAATAACTAGAAAATGTGCTCCTCGGAGCACAGGTCTCCGCCAGTACTGTTCCTGATTAATCCTGTATTACCTCACTTCAAAAGATATAAATGATCTTTTGAAGTGACACACCTATTTATAGGTCTCTATTTCATCATGCGTCTCGCTAGCCAATCAAAGCACACCCTTTCAACATATTGTCACGTGTCACGTGAAGCTTGACCAATGTTAGCTTGGTGGACACACGGAAGGACGAGAACGAAAACATAGTCTCCTGGCGGAGACAACAATGAAATTCGCTATGTCTCTGAAACAGTGTTCAAAGTTACTGAAGGCACTGTGAGCAGTGCCTTCTTTTCCTTTCTATGTTCTTTACAGACTCTTGTACTCTTTCTTCCAGAGAATGTAGCAATCTTTGCTGTGTCATGTTGTCAGCATTTGTGGCTCGTCTTTGTTTTTTTGTCATTTGGGGATTCAAGTGGTCTTTGTATCTGTTTCTTAGCTTTGGCCTTCTGCTGTCGGCATTGCGCCGTTGCTTCTTCATGAGGTTTCAGACGATAATTTCCTGCTTCTTCAGTTTGCGTAATGAGAGTTAGTTGCATTGTGTGATCTCAGCTGTGATCTCAGCTGTAATCTCAGTTTGTACTGAAAAGTGCTGTTCCTGACTGTTCCTGAGCACCAGGAAGCCCGCCAGCAGCAGGATTTTTGGTAAGGAATTTATTCCAAGATTGGAACTTTTTCTGCTAATATCTCCTGACTAAATGGGTAACCGCCTTCCATTCCGACATCTCGCGACTCTGACTAGTGGCTTCCGCGTGCGGTTAGGGTTAGGTATAGGGTTCGTTAACGTCAGAAAGGCGACATGTCGTAAAGGCGACATGTAACCACTAAATGTTAGCTTGGCTGATGGCACTGATGTCACTTCGGAACGCGCACCGCAGCGCTCCGAAGTGATTCACCTATTTACAGGTATGTATTTCGTCATGCGTCTCGCAAGCCAATCAAAGCACATCTTTTCAACATATTGTCACGTGTCACGTGAAGCTTGACCAATGTTAGCTTGGCTAGGGGGGAGGGGGGGGACATCGAAAATCCAACGAAAACACTATTATTGTCTCCGCCATGCCTTCGGCCCGGCGGAGACAATAATAATTTTCATTATTTATTTGCTGTTAGTAGTTTATTGATAATAAGAAGTGTATTATGTGTTATACCAAAACATTCTGGGCACTAGGGAAATCTGGGCACCAAAACAGAGTGGACAGTAGTAAACATGACACGCTGTACTGTAGTTTGAAGATCAAAGCAGAAACATAACAATAACCAAATGACTTTTGAAATAAATGATACATCCCTTATTACACGTCCCTCAAAATGTTACAGGGACAATAGAGCATACGAGCGGGAAAACATTATGCAGAAGCAAAGACACCACCCTCTTTGTGGCAAGATCAGCCAATCCTATGCTGGGAGTCACACACTAGATTTGCATGGCTCTGTATAAATACTGGTGCGATAACTAACTTTAAATTCATTCTTTGCCACTACTTTGAGTGTCACTAAAATGCCTGAAGTTGCTAAGCCAGCGCCCAAGAAGGGCTCTAAGAAAGCCGTCACCAAATCCGCCGCAAAGGGCGGTAAGAAGCGCAGAAAGTCCAGGAAGGAGAGTTACGCCATCTACATATACAAGGTTATGAAGCAGGTCCACCCTGACACCGGTATCTCTTCCAAGGCCATGGGCATCATGAACTCCTTTGTCAACGACATCTTCGAGCGCATCGCCGGTGAAGCCTCTCGTCTGGGACACTACAACAAGAAACGCACCATCTCATCCAGGGAGATCCAGACCGCCGTCCGCCTGCTGCTCCCCGGTGAGCTGGCCAAGCACGCTGTGTCTGAGGGCACCAAGGCTGTCACCAAGTACACCAGCTCCAAGTAAACTGTTAATCTGACACGAAAACAACGGTCCTTTTAAGGACCACCCATCTTTTCACGGAAGAGTTTATCCGCGTAGTTTTGATTGTCAATTCTGATTCATATCACTTTGAAAAGGATAGCGTTTAAAGATAACTCTCTAATCAAGATGTATGACGCGCATTCTTAGTTTTGTCCAAGAGGCAGGAATTCTTCCCGTGCAAATCACATCACATAAAAACGCTTTCAAGTGACATGGACTACACTTACAAAAAGCAACCCAAATGTCTCAAATCTGCATTTAAACATTCAACACCTAAAAGACCAGACAAACCCAAAACATTTAAAAGCGATGTTTAGATCTGTCCATGCAGATGATTGTGCAAATTAACTAATATATACATATAACGTTAGGATATACGTTGTTTTATACTCTTATAGCGGAGAAGCATTTACAATGAAATATGATGTGACAAAGAAAAGTTAGCTTATTCGCGCAGTGCTGGTCCTATAACATTTGAAAAATGTTATAAACTTCGTCCCTCTAAATTCGAGTGACAATAGAGCATGTAGGCGGGAAAACATTTAGCAGAAACGAAGACAGGTGTAAAGTAACCAAGTACACGTACTCAAATGTCTTTATTATTTTGTAATTTTGTGTTTTTTTTATTAGAGTATTTGCAATACTTTCTACTCCACTACATCTCCGAGGGAAATAGTGCTCCACTACTATTTTGAAAACTCTAGTTACTAGATAGCTTTTCAATGTTATTATATAATAACATGTTTAACTGCTGTTGCAGCAAAGAAGTGAAGGGGTAATAAGAAAGAACTCTCAATATAGAAACAGTGGGTGGCTCTTAAAAGAGCCTTTGTGGGGTTTGCCGTGTCAAATGAAGTAGATTTATTTCTTGGCGGCTTTCTCGGTCTTCTTGGGAAGCAGAACAGCCTGGATGTTGGGCAGCACACCGCCCTGAGCGATGGTCACTCCGCCCAGCAGCCTGTTGAGCTCCTCGTCGTTGCGGACGGCCAGCTGGAGATGACGGGGGATGATACGAGACTTCTTGTTGTCACGGGCAGCGTTTCCAGCCAGCTCCAGGATCTCAGCGGTCAGATATTCGAGAACAGCCGCCAGATAGACTGGGGCGCCGGCACCGACTCTCTGGGCATAGTTGCCTTTACGCAGCAGTCTGTGGACACGACCCACGGGGAACTGGAGCCCGGCACGAGATGAGCGGGTCTTAGCCTTCGCCCTGGATTTTCCTCCGGTCTTACCTCTTCCTGACATTTTTTTGCTTTATTTCTTTGAGTTTAACTACGAAGAAATGTGCTGATGAGAAGGAACACGAAACGTTTTATATCTTCAACTCAAGTACTGTCTGTGAGCGCCCCACCAATCATAAATATGAATGAGAGCGCGGGGTGAGTGAGTATGAGTTCTCCTCCAATCACTACTAGTGGCGTGAACGGTTCCTCCCAGAGAAGGAGGTCCCTGACCATGAATGAGAGCGCGGGCTGACTGTGTATGAGCTCCCCACCAATCAGCACTAGACTCGTGACGTGATCGGTTCCTCCCAGTCTAAACTCTGGTTCCTCCCCAAACAAGGAGGTTCCTGACCAGAGACCAATCAGAGAAAGACGGCGTCTTAGAGCCGCAGAGATAAAGCGCAGGAGTGTGCACTCGTTTCATCACAACTTTTAACTCTGCAGAGTCAAACAGAGAGAAATGGCAAGAACCAAGCAAACCGCCCGCAAGTCCACCGGTGGCAAAGCCCCCAGGAAGCAGCTCGCCACCAAAGCTGCACGTAAGAGCGCACCGGCAACCGGTGGAGTGAAGAAGCCTCACCGTTACCGTCCTGGTACAGTGGCTCTGAGGGAGATCCGTCGTTACCAGAAATCCACCGAGCTGCTGATCCGTAAGCTGCCCTTCCAGCGCCTGGTGAGGGAGATCGCCCAGGACTTCAAAACCGACCTGCGCTTCCAGAGCTCCGCTGTCATGGCTCTCCAGGAGTCAGCCGAGGCTTATCTGGTCGGTCTGTTTGAAGACACCAATCTGTGCGCCATCCACGCAAAGAGGGTGACCATCATGCCCAAAGACATCCAGCTGGCCCGTCGTATCCGTGGAGAACGTGCTTAAACTTGTAGATCACTGACAAACCCCCAAAACGGCTCTTTTAAGAGCCACCCACTTATTTCTTTAAAAGATTTCCACATATGAAACCCGTTGTAGTTATATAAGCCATAACGCTATGGCTGTAATCATAGCAGTAATAATATAGAACTTACTATATGTTCATGCCATTTTAAAGGTCGTTGATGTTTTTATTGCATTTAAAAGGTAATCATGGAATGCTCTACTGGGCTATTTGATCAGTAACAAGTCTCCCCATCATCTCTAGTCCATGGTAAACACAAAATAAAACGAATTGTAAGGTGAATATAGAGCCCTCTAAATCCCATAATTTACCCTGGTTCTCATGACTGCTGTATATATATATATATATATATATATATATATATATATATATATATATGTGTGTGTGTGTGTGTGTGTGTGTGTGTGTGTGTGTGTGTTCTTTGTTTTTTTCAATTAAAACATTTATATATTTCGTGAACAATGAGTCTATAACATTCTCAATTGAGTTATAATGGGGTTACGACATATGCATAGGCATTATAGAGACGGGTATTCTGCCAACGGTCATTGCATAACCAGGTGGGGCATGATGCAATACCAAATGGCATTGTTCAGTACCTACTTGCAGTAGGTACACGCACACAGACACTGTTTTGCCCACTGGGTGATGTTGTTATCACAAGAAAGGAGGAACTTACCTACTTGGGTTCCATCTTGGAGGCAAACCTCTCCGGTAACAAAAACGCTGAAAGAGTGATCAAAAAGGTCAACCAAAGAATACGCCTTTTGTATAGGGTTGGACGTCTAGTCAGTAAGAATACTCTGAAGATTCTTGCAGGGGCCCTCATACAAGGTTATTACGATTATGCATGCTCCTCATGGTATCACAACACCGCCAAGGCCTTAAAACAAGGCCCCAAACATCCCAAAACAAACTAGTAAGGCTACTTCTTGGCCTCAATCACAAAACCCATCTAACCCCTGCTCATTTTGCTAGGATTGGATGGATTGGATCTCATCTTAAACAAGCTCAGTGCTTAATGAGTCTTCCAGTTTAGTAGACCTTGTATTGTGACTTTGTACTTCCATGTACTGTTGTTCTCAAAAGTACAACACACACACACACACACACACACACACACACACACACACACACACACACACACACACACACACACACACACACACACACACACACACACACACACACACACACACACACACACACACACACACACACACACACACACACACACACACACACACACACACTCTCTCTCTCTTGTTTAGTGTACTTTGATCAGAGAGTGATCTGTAGTTATAGGTAATAATAAGACTTTTTCCTTTTTCCGAGTTTGCATTTAAAGTTAAATAAAAAAATAAAATAAAAAAACAAAACAAATCTAAGCCCAACACCAGAAATGCCCCCCGCCCCAAAAAAAAAACTGTTTGTTGTGCGTTTATTGCTACTATAGTGTTGATGATGTCTTGTATATCGTAAAACAAGCCCCTAGGGCTTTTTGTTTTATCCTTTTAGCATCATTGTAAAATTGTTCCACTGTACTATTAGCAAACTGTTAATAAAGTATCAGGTAGCTTTATACCCAAGAAAATAACTTACAGCAACTGGTTCACTTGTGATATATTTACTGAACAGTTCTGTCCCCTGCTGCTATACGGTTATCAGGCCTAATATGGTGATAAGCAAGGTACAGACAGCGACAGTTGATTGTATAAGATAAGCTTTATTTTCTTTACTTTAGTTTGATCAGATGTTAATTACTCACAGTACGTTATTCGTCCACAAATGAACAAAGCTTTCCACCATTCAATAGCTGTCAATGGGAGTCACTGACATCAACTGGCGTGTGTTTACTAAGGTCAGAAAACCTTCTATTTATAACTAAACGGATAATAAAACAAGAGTATAGTTTATGTTATCCTGTCGTCTGGTATGTCTGCAAAGAGGATTAAGAGGATTGGTGTTAATGTAGCATAGTTTAACATCGTTTTAGAAGGAAAATGATGGAGGAGTTGTGTTTTGTCCCTCGAAGAGTCAGATGTTGAGCCTTTCAATACAAAACGAGAGCATGCTTCGCGTCTCAAATAATGTCCATGACAAAAAGGCACTTGTGTGCCAGAAGGTGTGCCCTTTTTTATATTTCATAATATACACAGTCGTTCATAATATGTTGTTTTTGTCGAGGAGAAAACACAAGTGGCACATTAAGCCACCTAGAGAAGAGGGGCTCTGTGTGCGATGACTCTACATGGTTCTCATGTTGTGTTTAAGTCCGGCCCCTTCAGTGTGTTCTACACCAGTCTAGTCTACCGTACCGAGTCGACGAGACAAGCTACTACCCGAATTTGATAGAATCATGGCAGAAGTCGCACCAGCTCCAGCTCCGGCTCCGGCCAAGGCCGCCAAGAAGAAGGCAGCTCCCCGACCCAAGAAGACCGGCCCCAGCGTCGCTGAGCTTGTCGTCAAGGCCGTGTCCGCCTCCAAGGAACGGAGCGGTGTATCCCTGGCTGCGGTCAAGAAAGCTCTTGTTGCCGGCGGCTACGATGTGGAGAAGAACAAGGCCCGCGTCAAGATCGCCGTCAAGAGCCTGGTAGCAAAAGGCACTCTGGTTCAGACCAAAGGTACCGGCGCATCTGGCTCTTTCAAGATGAACAAGAAAGTTGTAGCAGTAAAAGCGAAGAAGCCTGCTGTTAAGAAAGCTGTCAAAGCAAAGAAGCCTGCTGTTGCCAAGAAACCCGCCGCGGCTAAAAAGCCAAAGAAGAAGGTGGCAGCAAAGAAGCCCGTAGCCGCTAAGAAATCGCCGAAGAAAGCCAAGAAGCCTGCCGCCAAGAAAGTAGCAGCTAAAAGCCCGAAGAAAGCCACCAAGAGCCCCAAGAAAGTAGCCAAGAAGCCCGCAGCAGCCAAGAAAGCTCCAGCCAAGAAGGTTGCCAAACCCAAGGCAGCAAAGAAGGCAGCTCCCAAAAAGAAGTAAACTGTTATAAACCATCTCAGATTATCCTCAAAAGGCTCTTTTAAGAGCCAACCACAACGTTTTACAAGAGATTTCCTCTTTCTCACATGTTTAATGAGCATGCACTAGTGGTCCGGGGACCACCAGTTAATATAGCGTCACAGTCATTTTAACCACTTTATCCACATTTTTGGTATATTTGGCTATTCAAAGGTACATTTATAAGCTCATAGTGCTGCGCTATGAGCTTGTAGACCTGCAGGGGGGGGATCCGCAGCCAAATACATGAACCATTGGTAACATGTTTTGGAGTTAGCTGTGTCTCCTCAGCTCTCCTGCCAGATACTGTCTCCACCGTTACTTTTGAGTAAAAAAAGCTTTATAACGCCCCCCCCCCCCCAATAATAATAACCTTTAGCTAAATGTATTAACCCTTAAATATTTGGTTTCGCTATTGATGATTGACATTTACGTTTTTGGATCAAATCCAAAATGACATGGAGTAGAGACAATTTTTTTGACCATATTACAATGAGCAATAGAGGACCAATTATATGAAAATGGGTGATGTGGCCCTTTAAGCAACAATAACGCAATGTAGAAGTACAACAAAGTAATGCATTCAAAATGTTACTTGAGTACACCTACTATACACAGCAATGGATAGTAAACATCCACACATTTATTCACATACATAGATGGACATGTTTTACAAAAACAGCAGGTAAGAGCACACACTTTTGCTTACTTGCAAGTGTGAAGGGTAAGGACAAACTCAGAAAGGGATGCTGTTATAACCCTTATCTAGAAGCCATTACAAAAGACAAGGGAGACGGATGAAAGCCAAAAAGATGTTTATTAGTTTAACAAACCAACTAAAACAGAGCCCATGAAAATGAAAACTAGGCTGATTTGTAGATTTTGTATTAATAATAATACTGTAATTATTAATTACAGAGCCCACTGTTTTATTTGTCTTTCTAAATGTCTTATTCTTTTAAGGTCTCATTATGTAGCCTATTTTAGTCACTTCAGCCCCAGGTGATGCATTTGAAATATTCTAGAGCTCAGTGAAAATGAACACCTAGAATAGATTATCCATGTTTGTCCCATTGAAATAATGTTCTATTTTATAAGGGAGACAAGAATAGCAGCATCACAAAGTTTAAACAGTAACATATGATGTTATAAACATCAGATATAACTTTTGCACACAGTCAACATGGATTCCATTTTCACCAGTGTTTTAAAATAGCAGTGTGAACACATCAAGTGTCACATCAAAGAGTTATGTTTACCACTCTATCCCCATGCCTGGCCTGGCTTACAATGATTTATAATACGGTATTCTTAAAAAGACATGGTATACATTCTGCCGGATACGTGGGAAGAGTTCATTGCATCCACCAAGTCTCAGCTTTATAACCATGCCCAATATAACCGTTGGAGGTCATTGTTTTGATTGATTGGTTTAATTACTTTATTAGCAGTTTGCAAAAAACAGATCAGGAAAGTACAGTTCAATACACGGTTTGCTAAGAGGATTTTAAACATAAGAAAGCCTATGTTGTGTTTCCATTGGGGTCCTCTGTACTTAGTATAGTCAGATGTAAGTTTAGGAAAATCCTATCCTAATAGGTATGAGTACCTGAATATTCACCCATGTTTACTTAGATTTAAATGTGTTATTCTTAAAAAAGGAAGGACAAAAAGTTATACAATATTTAATAAGTTTGAAGTGGCTGTATGTGTGTGTGTGTGTGTGGGGGGGGGGGGGGGTGAAGGAGTGGGGAGGGTAAAGGAGGGTGGGGGGCTGCAACTTTTTAGGCAACGCCCAGTGCAGAGCAGGCTGCCTGTCTTCCTATACGTCCTCAGAACACAGATAAATAAGCATGGCTTCGGCGTTCAGTATCACTTCTGTTCTGTTTTACTCAACAGTTATATAAAAATGTCAGGCCGAGGTAAGGGAGGTAAGGGTCTTGGAAAAGGAGGCGCCAAGCGCCATCGCAAAGTGCTTCGTGATAACATCCAGGGGATCACAAAGCCCGCTATCCGCCGTCTGGCTCGCCGTGGTGGTGTGAAGCGTATCTCCGGTCTGATCTATGAGGAGACCCGTGGTGTCCTCAAGGTTTTCCTGGAGAACGTGATCCGTGACGCCGTCACCTACACCGAGCACGCCAAGAGAAAGACTGTGACCGCCATGGATGTTGTCTATGCTCTGAAGAGACAGGGGCGCACTCTGTACGGCTTCGGCGGATAAATGACTATCTGACTTCTACCAACAACCCAAAGGCTCTTTTAAGAGCCACCCACACTATCTGTATAGAGTTTGTTCCTCATGAAATGTGATTGGCTTGGCTTAAGGTTATTTATGAAAACAAGTAACCGCTTGCTTCGTGAAACGTTTATATAACTATGATTCATGTACAGAGGTCTTACGAGCTTTGAATGGTCTTGTAATATGAATGAAATGTAATGAAGGCACTTTGTCAGGGTCCGCTCATTAATTCCGGCATCCCATTATTCTGACCCTTAGGGTTAGTTATGGGGGGGGTGGAGTCGAAATATTTGCATGTCTACTATACTTAAACAGTCAAGAACCTGTTCACATTTACATGTGATATTCACAGAGTCGCCAGTGGGGGGGCAGGGTTGGACCAGGGAAAGGTAGACTCGTGGCCATGATGCAACATGCCACTTATTTGTTTTATAATAAATGATCTAACTATCACGACAGTAAAAGTTAAGGGTGTACAACTCACTTTGCACATTGAACTTGTGGAAATCTTCCAGCAAGCTATACACATTAAATTCCAGGCGGTTAAGTAATATAACACGAATGTAACTGTTAAAAGAAAAGACGCTTTATAAATCTAAGATTAAGATGGGGAAACCAATGTCCATTGGTCCAGCATTTTCTGTATCGTCTAGTCTAGAGAGTGACTTTATTTGACCGTGCTTCAATAGCTTTTTTTTTCGACTACAACAGTTGAACGCAATTAGATTCACACCCACTTGCCAGTAACCATGTCATAATCCCTGAGTCAGATAATGAATAAATTGAGTTCCCATACCGGGAGTCGAATCCGGCCCGCCTGGGTGAAAATACGGAATCCTAACCGCTATAGTCCATATGGGACTGCATAATGTTGTTATGCACTTAATTCATGCCACAAATTTACACACGGCTCCAAGTTTGAGTTTGAAGTCAGAGACCCCACTCATCCCAGCTATAATGAACATGATCAAATAAAATATTTGATTGCTTTGTGTGGTACAACTGGTCAGGGACATGGGTCATGGAAGTATCATCTCGGATTGTAATAGTCTGCAGTTAGTGGACTGACTAGAGATTATACTGTATACATGATGCATCAATAGAAAGTGTGTTACAACTAGATTGAAATTGGAGCGTGGAATAGAACTATTCATTCCAATCAAAATATAGATTTACCCTAAATGTTTATTATACTTTATCCCTAGTCTATATTTTAGCGGGACAAATGGATGATGCAGGCGGGAGAGCACTATGCAGAAACAAAGACAGAGTGCAAGACACCTCCCTCTGTGGGTCACATAAGCAGTGGCACCAATCATGTGCTGGGAGTCGCACACTTCATTTGCATTGGCCGGGTATAAATACTGGTGCGACACCGCTCTTATGTTACTTCTATTTTCAATCCATTGAGATAGAGCCATGCCTGAACCCGCCGCCAAGCCAGCTCCCAAGAAGGGCTCCAAGAAAGCCGTCACCAAGACCGCCGCCAAGGGCGGTAAGAAACGCAGAAAGTCCAGGAAGGAGAGCTACGCCATCTACATCTACAAGGTCATGAAGCAGGTTCACCCTGACACCGGTATCTCTTCTAAGGCCATGGGCATCATGAACTCCTTTGTCAACGACATCTTCGAGCGCATCGCCGGTGAAGCCTCTAAACTGGCCAACTATAACAAGCGCCGCACAATCTCATCCAGGGAGATTCAGACCGCCGTCCGCCTGCTGCTCCCCGGTGAGCTGGCTAAGCACGCCGTGTCTGAGGGCACCAAGGCTGTCACCAAGTACACCAGCGCCAAGTAAACTGCATAGTTTGCTTTAAACACAAAGGTCCTTTTAAGGGCCACCCATATTATCAAAGAGGAGTATATTCATATGTTTGTACATTTAATAGTGATTTAAAGTCTTTGAACTATTTTATTCCAAGACTATACCATCAAAATATTCTTTTTTTTTTAAAAAGAAGAAAAGAAAAAGAACTCTTTTTATTGATGTATATTGCCTTGTATTGATATGTTTATTGCCATGTTGTGTGGCCATGCATACTTTGTAAATCTGTGAAATTACAATAAAGTATATTTAAAAAGCGCAAAGGAGGGGGTACTAGCAGTACGAGCAGTGGTCAAATGGAGCTGCTTCGTTAAAACCGTTAAATGCCCAATACTAAATTGTGACGCAGATGAGACAATAGAGCACCTGCTTGTAGACTGTCCGAGATCTAGGTTTGTGTGGGGGAGGTTGCCACAAATTGGTTTTAAAATTAAGATTGGTTACATTTCTGCCATGTATGGGGTCTTTGAGGAAAGAGTGTCTGCAGTAGAACAGGACTTTTACTGGACTATTATTTGCACTGTTGTAGACAAGTTGTGGAAAACCAGGTGTGCCATGGTAATTCACCAGGAGGCCATCTCGGGAAGCAAAGCAAAGTTTGTTGTTTACCCAGGGTGTCGGACTAAGCACGAAGCTTGTTTCCAGCCGGACCCTGCATGGAAGCCTTGCTCAAGGGCTATTCAGCGGTGATTCATGATTGATGTGATGAATTGGGGAATCGAACTAGGGACCTTCCGGTATCAAGGCCGCCCCTCTAACCACTAGGCCACCGCTGCCACAAAGAGGAGAGGTGGTCTTCAAACAAGTCCAAACTGAACTCAAAAGATAAAGAACTCTGGACGCACGAAAAAAGAAACTGACACCATGGCACCTATTAACACTGTAAAAAAAAAAAAAGCACTATATTTTTGTAAATATGCATTGATGTATATTGCAAATATGTATTGATGTATATTGCCATGTTGTGTGGCCATGCATACTTTGTAAACTGGTGAAAATACAATAAAGTATATTTAAAAAGGGAAAAGGAGACACAGACAGATAGATACAGAATCGCCATAAAAGGGACACAGTCAAACAGACGGGTATAGCGGGTACTCTGACAACAGATACAAAGGGTCCACATAACCGGGTGGAACATGCATTGCCAACTTTGCATCTTTCCCGACTAGGGTGAGCCTCGAGTACGTATGGTAAATTATAAAATCACTTGCTACGCTTGGTTAGTTTTTGCAGTGCTCTGCCCGTGGGCTCGCTGTCACACAAACACATTTTAACTCTAGAATCATCCCATCTACATGTATGTATTTTAGCCTGGAGATACTTTTTTGGGGGAACTGGAATCAGATCCAGTTCATCCATAGACTCTGGACTGCGTCCACTGACTCATCTACAGTACCAGCATCAAACCAGTTTTTAGACTGAACTGTTCAGCATTACCATCATGGCAGAATGGAGCCCATGAAGAGAGGGCTGTTCGTAACATTCTGCTCCACACAAAACGTATTGCAACGATACTGTATGTCACTGGTTCTCAAAGTAGGGTCCCGAGGACACACCTGTACAAATGGAATGGTAGTCGTGTAAATTGGGGGTCCCAGAAATTAAAACATTGTATCCAATGGGCATCCTAATGCATAACTATTCTGGAATCCTAATCTATACTGTACAATTCTCTGTGCTTATTTAACTCAGAGAGTGTACACTCTCAGAGTTACCGACCTGTAAGGGGTCTATTTGGTCCACGGGCCGGACCTTGAGAACCACTGCTGTATGGCAATAAACAATTTCAAGTTCTGCATCTGACAATTGTGTTAACCTAGAGAAGCACAAGGCGAATAAGCCACATGCTGTACATGCACATTATGTTAAACTGATGGGCTATCATCAAACATTTCTATATGTGTACAACAATATATACAAACTATGTGTATAATAGCAGCTCTATACAAAGCAATTCTGTGTCAATTTCAGTGTTTCCCAAACGTTTTAGCTCGGGACCCAAAAGAGACATTTTTTGTGTGTGTCTCCCCGTGACCCGAACGTACCAAAATACATTATGAATGAATCACTTATAGGCCCCATTTGAAAACAAAAACAATACAAAACAAACAGTTGAAACTAGACAATCTAGACAACTAGCTCACAACGCTTCGCGACGAGAGCTTGTACAGTAGATTGGCTATTTTCACTATACCATTTTATAATAAAGAGTCCTTTGCACTTAGTATGTGCAAAGGACATTTATTCATTTATTGCCTTGCCAAACCGACGCGAGTTCGAACTATGCTTCTATCAGGAGTCGACACTCCGTCGCTTCCTGGAACAATATGATGTTGACAAGATGCAGGATACATGGATGGACTGGTCCATTGAATCCTCAGTCAATATAGGGACAGTGAACGTCGTGGTGAAGTTCTGGACCGGCCGGGTCTCAGACCATGATGTGGAGCTGTACCTAAAACGGTACTGTTTTGTCAGAGAGCAGCCATACAAGCCAGTCGACCAGTTTGGGATCTGGTATGGAGTACGGAAGTACAAAGTTTAGCTCAACCACGATGCAAACAACCAACATATGTCACTGCCAAGCTCTATTTCCCTGGGCCCATACAACGGGCGGATTCATTATCCTGGGCAGCAGACGCGGTGTTTTGTGTGCAACAGCACGGAGCACCAGGTCCGTGAATGCACGCAGGTGAAGTGCTGGAGATGTGGGACTTTGGGCCATAAAGCCAAAGAGTGTTCGAATGACGCTGAATGCAGTAGTTTTTCCAGTGCCCTCAGTCCTACAGCAACAAGGCACGAGCAGAGAGGAAAGAGCGAGCCGAGGAGCAGCAGATCCGCTTCGTCGGTCTACTGGGGCGCACCAGACCGCCGCCACCGGCTGACGCCAACACCCCACTGTCGGCTAACAGTGGGCAGAGCCGCACCGTGCAGACGGAGCCTGCACTACTGGTGATCCCGGGAGACGAGGTACCGGGAGAGGAAGTAGGCCCGGTCTGTGCGGAGGAGGAGGAGACAACAACGGAGGCGAACCAGCGGCAGGTGACTGGTGAGATGGCAGCGGTCGTAAAACAACAACAAGCCGCGCCTGGCAGAGGAAGAGGACGAGGGAACGGCAGTTTCGCCGCAGCCAACATGAAAGCGGCTGCAGAAAGAGCCAGAGAGGCTGCTGCGGGGAGACAACAGCGTCCCTGTCTTCCGGAGATCGCAGCAGCGGAGGAGACGGAGGAGGCTGTCAAACAACTAGAGAGGGCTGTCAACGAGCTGCTGCCGGCCTGGTCTGATTCCTCAGGCGTGGGGGATGAGGGGGGGACCGGCGAGCAACAGCAGGAAGAGCGAGGCGATGAGTCCGAGTATGACTCGGCAAGCGATGAGCTGAGTAGTGGCAACTCGAGAAGCAGTGAGATGGCTTTTAGTGGAGGGGAGCCTCTGGCAAATGAAGTTGACAAAAGTTATAAAAGAAAATGAATGCCACTAACTTAATATCTTCATGTCTACACTCTCTATCATCACTTGTAACGTGAGAGGTATCAAGTCGATGGAAAATAGAAAGATTGAAATGGACATATTGCACAACACTATTTATGATATTATATGCGCACAAGAACTGCGACTAACTGCTCGGGAGGACATTGCAGATGTAACGTTAAAATGGGAAAAAGGCACTTCGATTATGTCTATTGGCTGATGGCATAGGCATATTTTTTAAGAGTAAAGCTGAAATTAAAAGAGCGAGAGAAATTATTCCAGGGATAATTTTATTAGTAGACTGTTTTTATCAAAACTTAAAAATGAGAATTATAAATGTGTATACTCCTCCGGATGCAGCTACGAAAGTACGAATGTTTAAGAAATTATAGTTGTTAACAGTTGGTTATTATACTATACTATGTGGAGATTTTAATGCATATAATAATTATAGGATAATGATAGGATTTCTGCTCAACACTTGAATGCAATAGAGAAGGTATCGCACTTAAAACAATGAGCGAATTTTGTGGTGTGGGTGATGTTTTTAGGATGTTGCATCCAACTGAGGTCGGCTATACTCGCTTTGACAGAAATGTCAAGACGAGGATAGATCGCATATATGTAAATGAGGATATTATCCCTATACACTATAAGACACATGTTTTGGTCAATTCAGATCACCTAGCAGTAGTAGTTCTTTTGAGGTTTGGCAAGACAGAAAAGAAGGGTTTTTGGAAATTAAATGTGACGCACGAAAAAAGAAACTGACACCATGGCACCTATTAACATTGTAAAAGGGGGGGAGCCCTGAATAATTTTCAATAAAGTATATATAAAAAGTAAGGGAGGAAATTGACACTGAACAATGACAGTGAATAAGGCCGCGGGCACCCGTGGTGCCTGCGGTCTCTATTTCTCCATATCTGACACCTTAAAGGACGGTGAACAGAGCACAAATATAGAGAAAAGACCCCACCGGGGGAGGCCCAAGACCGGGCGGGACGCTCCTGGGCTCGGATAAAATGTATCGGTTCTGGAGAGCCTCCAAGCAGAAACGTGGTTGGACAGTATCTGTTCAGTACCTACCAGGTGGCTGGAAGTGAGTGAACTATACTGTTTTATTGCTCTGCCGAATCGGAAAGAGTTTGAACTCTGTTTCCACCGTGAAGGATCTTTACGGAAATTCAGTACACTGTTTGCAGACAGGTCTGCAGAGGGTAAGTGGAAGGAACATTTCTTCACAGTAAACCTTTAGAAATAACGTACATCATGAGTGGAAGAGGGAAAACCGGTGGCTAATGTCCAAACATGACAGCTACTTTCGCCTCCCGGTTTGTCCATAACTGGGCAAGGTTGAAATATACCGGGTAGGAGAACCCCCCCCCCCCCACACACGGGAGTAAGTGGGCAAGGAATTGCTCTTTAAATCTAATCTTGTGAGTGCGAAGGACATATAGTCTTTCATTGACTTGCCAAACAGGCGTGAGTTTGAGTTATGCTTTTTCCTTGAAGCGACACTGCGTCGTTTCCTGGAGCAATATGCTTTGACATACAAGAGCATACATCGAGTCCTCTGTCAGTATTGACACAGTCAATGTTGTGGTCAAGTTCTGGACCGGCCGGGTCTCAGACCATGATGTGGAGCTGTATCTGAAAAGGTACTGTAATATCCTTGGGCAGGCATATAGACCAATGGATCAATTTGGAATCTGGTATGGAGTCCGGAAGTACAAGGTGGAGATAAGACGCCAACAACCAACAGGTGTCCCTGCCCAGCTCTGTTTCCCTGGGCCCATACAACGGCCGGGTTACCTACCCGGGGCAGGAGACGAGATGTTTCATTTGCAACAGCACGGAGCAGCAAGTCAGAGCCTGTCAGAAGGTAAAATGCTGGAGATGTGGGAATCTGGGCCACAAGTCGAAGGACTGTCAGAATGATGCTGAGTGCACCCTCTGTGGAGCCAGATGGAGCCAGCACTCCACAGCCAGCAGACGGCGAGGAGGAGAGCAGCACCCTGCAGCCGGAGCCTGACCTGGCTACACCGAGAGCAGGCGGAGCCAGCACTCCACAGCCGACACACAGCGAGGAGGACAGCAGCACCCTGCAGCCTGACCATGACACACCCAGTGCAGAGGAGGAGCCAGGAGGAGGCGGAGTAACAACTGAGGTGCCTGGCAGAGCCGAGCCTGCAGCGGGCGCGAAACGGCAGCAGGTACCTGGCAGAGGGCCTGGGAGAGGCAGATTCGCCGCAGCCCACATGATGGAAGCCGCATCAAAAATATGTAGAGCAGTTATTTTCTCACTGGACGATGTTAAAAGTGTAAGAGAGTCCTGGTCCCATGGGAGGTCTGAATTTTCGATTGGTGGTGACAGGGCAGATGGAGTGGGTATCTTGTTTGTTGTTTGATACAAAAAATGTAATAATTCAAAGAAAACGAGAATTAATACCAGGCCGACTTCTTGTTTTAGACTGTATTGTACGGAAGCGGATATACAACCCCGCAACGCTGCGATAAGATACAGCTTTTTTTTTTAATTGAGTAATTAAGTATTGTGTGGAGGTCACGGTACAATTTTAATTCAATAACAGATATTAAGGACAGGATACCAACAACTCCCTTTAATTTGGAAAGAGCAAATAAAGCGTTGAAGGAAACATGTGAGTGCTTTGACATGAAAGATACTTTTAGGGTATTATACCCAAATGCATCTGGCTATACACGTTTTGACACGAGGGTCAAGACGCGGATAGACGCGGATATACAACGGAGGCCTTGGTTAATTCTGACCACCTCGCTGTGAGAGCCACTGTTCGTTTTCAGGATAGACAGAATAACTAGAAGCTGAACATTCATTGTTTAGTAAATCCGGAGATAATACAGAGTGTTAAAGCTGAGATAAATAGAGTGAAGGACTTAAGAGTGTTCACTGAGTCAAATGTTGAGTTGTGGGAAGAAATGAAGAGGTGCTTAAAAAGACACCTAATTTTAAAATGCAAATTTTAAACAAAGAACAAAATAAAGAATATGAGAAATTAATGCAATCATTTGTGGATATTAAATGTAAACGTGGCCCAATAACGGAACAAGACGAGAAGAATCTGGAAGAAATTAATAGTACTTTAATGGTGTTTAATAACGCATACATTAATGCAGTTAAAGTCCAGGTAGGGTTCGATATGGACGAACCAGCTAATATCCAAAAGGTCACATAGAAATATAAAGAAAGATAGGATTTTAATTGTATTAATTCTTTGAGAAATAAAAATGGCCACATTGTGGGAAAAGATAATGAAATTATGGATTTCATTGTTGAACATTTTGAAGAAATGTATTGTAATGTTGGTAGTTCATTGGAAGCAGAGGCCTTTTTATCAGAGGTTAAAAAAATGGATGAAGTGCATTTTGCAACTCTACTTGGTGATATCACCAGGGAAGAAGTAAGAAAAGCTATTTCACTCTTAGACAAGTAAGAAAAGCTATTTCACTCTTAGACAGAGGGAAATCACCCAGTCCAGACGGGCTTCCCTCTGAATTTTACCAGGTGTTTGCCAATGGACTTTATGATATATTGGCCTCTGCTTTTAATGACAGAATAAAAAATTGTTTGCATGACGGCTTTTATCAGGGTACCATCTCTCTGATCTTTAAAAAAGGCAATGAAAATTATTTAAAAAATGACAGATCACATTATCAAATATAGAATATAAGATCCTCGCCAAAATAATAATTGATGGATATGTTTTGTGGACCAGATTGATATGATCTAGAAATATCGATCTAACCAGTCAAATTAATATAGTGATGTCTTTTTGGGCCTGTACTTCAGTCTTTTAAACATGCCTTTTGTAACTCTACTATACTTTCTCTACCAAGGCCATGTAGCTGGCTCCATATTTGCTATCTGGTGCTGGCTCCATATGTTTCCAATCAGTAAAAAACATGTCTTGGTCAACACTTTGTGATTAAATGCCAAATGACCTGTATCTGTATAAGATGATCTGTATGACCGGGATATTGTCACTAATTTACTCTGTCAGCTGTCATCCTGTCACAGATAAAACCATACACATGTCCTATGATATCGAAGGAACAACTTGTTTATGGAACCGAGAATTGTACACAAGGACACCCTAAGATGAACAACAACTTAATATTAAGACTTAACGCCTGTCCATCCTACGACTCCCATCCTACGTCTGAGGGTCTTAAAGCCAATCATAAGGATGCACCCATGTCTGATGTCATTGAAGTCCAACTGTGTATAAATACCGTTGTTTGTTAGTACAACTTTAGTGTGTGATTTTTATAATTGTCTGTAACTTGTACTGCCTCCGTGTACACAGTCGAGCAATACAGACTGATCATTTTTGGACGTACCAGGTGTCTGACTCACATTTCTTTGGGTGTTGACTGGACGGGTATTGGGGGGTCTTAGTACCAAACCATCTTTTCATCTTTCTTGGGCTCATGCCTTATTCATAGGGTTCAGATTGAACCCTATCAATAATGATGAGACTAAATTCAGTTTTAAATGAAATAATAGAAAAAGAACAAACATGTGCTATTAAAGGACGTATGATGTGGGATAACCTTAATAGGATCAGAGAGATGATAACTGAAAGCCACAAGCCAAGCCTTTTTATTGTTGGTTTTGACCAAAAAAGAGCTTTTGATTTTGTAGACTGAGGGTCGGTTGCACCAAGAGGGATTAAGCTTTAACCTGGTTTAAATCAAGGTTTATCTATTAATCCAGTTGCACCAAACTTTAAACCTAGTTTCCACTAACCAGGTTTAGTTTTAAACCATCCTTTTAATCTTGGTTTTCATTTTCACAGTAAACCTGGATTAATGTTAATCCTGTTGCACCACTACTTTAAACTCCAATTTAAATGTCAGTAAGGGATTAATTTTAAACTTGCAGTACAGGTGGTTTAAATGTAAACATGGCAGCATATATCAGATGGCTCCATGAAAACGAAAGAGTAGCTCAAAGAGATATTTATAACACGCCTGCCCACATTATCTCAAAAGTGAATAAAAAGTAATTCTAATGATATTTGGCTCAAGAGAAGAAGTATTCCTTTTTATTTACAGCGCAAATCCAAGATGGCGGACACACAACAAAGTTTAATCCATGAAATAATCACTGTTTAAAGTTTTAATCACTGTTTAACGTTTTAATCACAGGTTAAGGATTTAAATCACAGATTTGTTAAGCAATGCTTAAAATTAAGTGGTGCAACACAACTCGAATTAAAATAAATCCTAGATCAACAAATCTTTGATTAACCCTAAACTAAGCTTTATTTAATCCCTTTTGGTGCAACCGACCCTGAGAGTACTTATGGTGCGTTTTAGAAAAGTATGGTTTTCCACAGGATTTTATCAAAATAATAAAAGTGTTATATGCCACGTCTCAGGTGGCGGTTAAGGTACATGGAAGGACGTCTAAATGTATCAATATCCAGAAAGGGGTAAAACAGGGCTGCCCACTGAGTGCGGCACTCTATATTTTAGCCATCAGCCCTTTACTTAACAGAATAAAGAATGATAACAGAATAGGTGTCCAAGTTGGTGGAACAGTGGCCAAGGTGTCCGCGTACACGGACAACGTCACAGCCTTCATAAAAAAACAAAATGAACTTGATTTTGTTAGAGAGCACGTTCGCCTCTACAAGCAAGCCGCGGGGGCTAAGTTGAATGAGGCGAAAACGGAGGCTTTATGGATAGGAGAATGAGAAGCCAGACTCGCTCATGGAGGTGAAAGATGAAATGAAAATCCTAGGAATAATTCTTAGCAACATAGACTGTGTACAGAAAAACTGGGACAGAAAAGAAGCAGAGATTCAAGAAGAAATAGAGAAATGGAAAGTTAGGGACAAACTATAAATCAAGAATATTGATAGTGAAAACTTTTGTTTTATCTAAATTGTTGTTTCTGGCTAAAATGTTTCCGCCACCTGAGAGATGTATCAAAAGAATAAATAGGATGTGTGCACGGTTGATATGGGGCAACAACTGTGAGGTGACGAAACGAGCCCTCATGTACAAAAGCACTTTAGAGGGAGGACTTGGCACACTGGATGTTGGCAACAAATTGTTAATTGCCTTTTGTAAAAATGTGTCTAGGGGCATTCTGTGTGGAGCAACCTGGGTGGCAGACCCCCAAAAGTGGGAGAAACATAGGGGCAGGGGCAGATCGTCACTGCCATACTACAAAGTGACATATGGAGATTTCACAACTAAACATAGCACTTTGAATATTAACTGGGGCACCCAGTCAAACAAATTTTTACAATTTCATAAGTGAGGCATTATAAGGAGGACTTGTGAATTTTAAAGATTGCTCACAGGAGCAAAGTAAACGCCTAGTGAAGCGTTTTAACAGCGGCCTTGTTACAGGGACCATACACGATGTTATGTGGCTAACAGTACATAGGAAACTCCCTGTAAGAGGAGTAGTTAAATGGAGTTGCTTCGTGAGAACCACAGAATGCCCAAACTGTAATCAACTGAAGTTTTACAAAAATAAAAAAATATTTTGATGGTATAGTCTTGGAACCAAATAGTTCAAAGACTTTAAATCACTATTTAATGTACAAACATATTATGGCGTAAATAGACTACGCCACCCTTTAGTTAGGCTGAGTTAAAGGGAACTCAATAAACAGCATATAAGGTTTCCACAGTCAAGCTGTCAAATGAATGACAAACACAGAGTATAAAATCATAGTACATAGTACTGATCTTTATTTAATAAAATCTATGAGGTTAGAAGAGCAAAAGATATAGCAAGAGCAAAATATAGCAAGACAAATACTGATCAACAGTTAGGAACCTGGGCAGGCCAGCGAACCTGTATACATAGAACCCAATTGGGTCACACCATGTTGCACATAGTATACATAGGCTACTGATGTAATATAACTGAATGCTCTGTCAGGATAACTGTGCTTAGATGGGAAGCAGCCAGATTAAACAAAATACAATAACTAAAAAACACAAAAGCATATAAACTAATAAGGACAATAAACCATGGGGCATCGGCAGACAACGCCTTGGCAATCTGCAAAGTGTTACATATCAATGTCAATAATACACCACCATTATTCATTAGATTTAGAATGTTGCCATGGCGTGTGCCTACCTACTACTATGGAACACGGGTCATGCCACAGCAGCCTTCAGCTCACAACTACATAAACAAATGCAACTTAAATACAACTATAAAATCGATAAACGTTACAAAGTCGCCGCACATATAAATGTTTGCCTACCAATGTTCCTCCCCAGCTCAGCGTGACGGCAGGTGATTTCGATACTGATTACAGTTTACCGCACCGCTCAGCTCCCTACCAGATACTTTTATACTAATCATTAGGCATTGGTTGCAGCTGTGAACTGACGCCGGCTGGGAGGTCCCACAGGCTACAATATGAATATACTCCTCCTTGATAATATGGGTGGCCCTTAAAAGGACCTTTGTGTTTAAAGCAAACTATGCAGTTTACTTGGCGCTGGTGTACTTGGTGACAGCCTTGGTGCCCTCAGACACGGCGTGCTTAGCCAGCTCACCGGGGAGCAGCAGGCGGACGGCGGTCTGAATCTCCCTGGATGAGATTGTGCGGCGCTTGTTATAGTTGGCCAGTTTAGAGGCTTCACCGGCGATGCGCTCGAAGATGTCGTTGACAAAGGAGTTCATGATGCCCATGGCCTTAGAAGAGATACCGGTGTCAGGGTGAACCTGCTTCATGACCTTGTAGATGTAGATGGCGTAGCTCTCCTTCCTGGACTTTCTGCGTTTCTTACCGCCCTTGGCGGCGGTCTTGGTGACGGCTTTCTTGGAGCCCTTCTTGGGAGCTGGCTTGGCGGCGGGTTCAGGCATGGCTCTATCTCAATGGATTGAAAATAGAAGTAACATAAGAGCGGTGTCGCACCAGTATTTATACCCGGCCAATGCAAATGAAGTGTGCGACTCCCAGCACATGATTGGTGCCACTGCTTATGTGACCCACAGAGGGAGGTGTCTTGCACTCTGTCTTTGTTTCTGCATAGTGCTCTCCCGCCTGCATCATCCATTTGTCCCGCTAAAATATAGACTAGGGATAAAGTATAATAAACATTTAGGGTAAATCTATATTTTGATTGGAATGAATAGTTCTATTCCACGCTCCAATTTCAATCTAGTTGTAACACACTTTCTATTGATGCATCATGTATACAGTATAATCTCTAGTCAGTCCACTAACTGCAGACTATTACAATCCGAGATGATACTTCCATGACCCATGTCCCTGACCAGTTGTACCACACAAAGCAATCAAATATTTTATTTGATCATGTTCATTATAGCTGGGATGAGTGGGGTCTCTGACTTCAAACTCAAACTTGGAGCCGTGTGTAAATTTGTGGCATGAATTAAGTGCATAACAACATTATGCAGTCCCATATGGACTATAGCGGTTAGGATTCCGTATTTTCACCCAGGCGGGCCGGATTCGACTCCCGGTATGGGAACTCAATTTATTCATTATCTGACTCAGGGATTATGACATGGTTACTGGCAAGTGGGTGTGAATCTAATTGCGTTCAACTGTTGTAGTCGAAAAAAAAAGCTATTGAAGCACGGTCAAATAAAGTCACTCTCTAGACTAGACGATACAGAAAATGCTGGACCAATGGACATTGGTTTCCCCATCTTAATCTTAGATTTATAAAGCGTCTTTTCTTTTAACAGTTACATTCGTGTTATATTACTTAACCGCCTGGAATTTAATGTGTATAGCTTGCTGGAAGATTTCCACAAGTTCAATGTGCAAAGTGAGTTGTACACCCTTAACTTTTACTGTCGTGATAGTTAGATCATTTATTATAAAACAAATAAGTGGCATGTTGCATCATGGCCACGAGTCTACCTTTCCCTGGTCCAACCCTGCCCCCCCACTGGCGACTCTGTGAATATCACATGTAAATGTGAACAGGTTCTTGACTGTTTAAGTATAGTAGACATGCAAATATTTCGACTCCACCCCCCCCATAACTAACCCTAAGGGTCAGAATAATGGGATGCCGGAATTAATGAGCGGACCCTGACAAAGTGCCTTCATTACATTTCATTCATATTACAAGACCATTCAAAGCTCGTAAGACCTCTGTACATGAATCATAGTTATATAAACGTTTCACGAAGCAAGCGGTTACTTGTTTTCATAAATAACCTTAAGCCAAGCCAATCACATTTCATGAGGAACAAACTCTATACAGATAGTGTGGGTGGCTCTTAAAAGAGCCTTTGGGTTGTTGGTAGAAGTCAGATAGTCATTTATCCGCCGAAGCCGTACAGAGTGCGCCCCTGTCTCTTCAGAGCATAGACAACATCCATGGCGGTCACAGTCTTTCTCTTGGCGTGCTCGGTGTAGGTGACGGCGTCACGGATCACGTTCTCCAGGAAAACCTTGAGGACACCACGGGTCTCCTCATAGATCAGACCGGAGATACGCTTCACACCACCACGGCGAGCCAGACGGCGGATAGCGGGCTTTGTGATCCCCTGGATGTTATCACGAAGCACTTTGCGATGGCGCTTGGCGCCTCCTTTTCCAAGACCCTTACCTCCCTTACCTCGGCCTGACATTTTTATATAACTGTTGAGTAAAACAGAACAGAAGTGATACTGAACGCCGAAGCCATGCTTATTTATCTGTGTTCTGAGGACGTATAGGAAGACAGGCAGCCTGCTCTGCACTGGGCGTTGCCTAAAAAGTTGCAGCCCCCCACCCTCCTTTACCCTCCCCACTCCTTCACCCCCCCCCCCCCCCACACACACACACACACATACAGCCACTTCAAACTTATTAAATATTGTATAACTTTTTGTCCTTCCTTTTTTAAGAATAACACATTTAAATCTAAGTAAACATGGGTGAATATTCAGGTACTCATACCTATTAGGATAGGATTTTCCTAAACTTACATCTGACTATACTAAGTACAGAGGACCCCAATGGAAACACAACATAGGCTTTCTTATGTTTAAAATCCTCTTAGCAAACCGTGTATTGAACTGTACTTTCCTGATCTGTTTTTTGCAAACTGCTAATAAAGTAATTAAACCAATCAATCAAAACAATGACCTCCAACGGTTATATTGGGCATGGTTATAAAGCTGAGACTTGGTGGATGCAATGAACTCTTCCCACGTATCCGGCAGAATGTATACCATGTCTTTTTAAGAATACCGTATTATAAATCATTGTAAGCCAGGCCAGGCATGGGGATAGAGTGGTAAACATAACTCTTTGATGTGACACTTGATGTGTTCACACTGCTATTTTAAAACACTGGTGAAAATGGAATCCATGTTGACTGTGTGCAAAAGTTATATCTGATGTTTATAACATCATATGTTACTGTTTAAACTTTGTGATGCTGCTATTCTTGTCTCCCTTATAAAATAGAACATTATTTCAATGGGACAAACATGGATAATCTATTCTAGGTGTTCATTTTCACTGAGCTCTAGAATATTTCAAATGCATCACCTGGGGCTGAAGTGACTAAAATAGGCTACATAATGAGACCTTAAAAGAATAAGACATTTAGAAAGACAAATAAAACAGTGGGCTCTGTAATTAATAATTACAGTATTATTATTAATACAAAATCTACAAATCAGCCTAGTTTTCATTTTCATGGGCTCTGTTTTAGTTGGTTTGTTAAACTAATAAACATCTTTTTGGCTTTCATCCGTCTCCCTTGTCTTTTGTAATGGCTTCTAGATAAGGGTTATAACAGCATCCCTTTCTGAGTTTGTCCTTACCCTTCACACTTGCAAGTAAGCAAAAGTGTGTGCTCTTACCTGCTGTTTTTGTAAAACATGTCCATCTATGTATGTGAATAAATGTGTGGATGTTTACTATCCATTGCTGTGTATAGTAGGTGTACTCAAGTAACATTTTGAATGCATTACTTTGTTGTACTTCTACATTGCGTTATTGTTGCTTAAAGGGCCACATCACCCATTTTCATATAATTGGTCCTCTATTGCTCATTGTAATATGGTCAAAAAAATTGTCTCTACTCCATGTCATTTTGGATTTGATCCAAAAACGTAAATGTCAATCATCAATAGCGAAACCAAATATTTAAGGGTTAATACATTTAGCTAAAGGTTATTATTATTGGGGGGGGGGGGGCGTTATAAAGCTTTTTTTACTCAAAAGTAACGGTGGAGACAGTATCTGGCAGGAGAGCTGAGGAGACACAGCTAACTCCAAAACATGTTACCAATGGTTCATGTATTTGGCTGCGGATCCCCCCCCTGCAGGTCTACAAGCTCATAGCGCAGCACTATGAGCTTATAAATGTACCTTTGAATAGCCAAATATACCAAAAATGTGGATAAAGTGGTTAAAATGACTGTGACGCTATATTAACTGGTGGTCCCCGGACCACTAGTGCATGCTCATTAAACATGTGAGAAAGAGGAAATCTCTTGTAAAACGTTGTGGTTGGCTCTTAAAAGAGCCTTTTGAGGATAATCTGAGATGGTTTATAACAGTTTACTTCTTTTTGGGAGCTGCCTTCTTTGCTGCCTTGGGTTTGGCAACCTTCTTGGCTGGAGCTTTCTTGGCTGCTGCGGGCTTCTTGGCTACTTTCTTGGGGCTCTTGGTGGCTTTCTTCGGGCTTTTAGCTGCTACTTTCTTGGCGGCAGGCTTCTTGGCTTTCTTCGGCGATTTCTTAGCGGCTACGGGCTTCTTTGCTGCCACCTTCTTCTTTGGCTTTTTAGCCGCGGCGGGTTTCTTGGCAACAGCAGGCTTCTTTGCTTTGACAGCTTTCTTAACAGCAGGCTTCTTCGCTTTTACTGCTACAACTTTCTTGTTCATCTTGAAAGAGCCAGATGCGCCGGTACCTTTGGTCTGAACCAGAGTGCCTTTTGCTACCAGGCTCTTGACGGCGATCTTGACGCGGGCCTTGTTCTTCTCCACATCGTAGCCGCCGGCAACAAGAGCTTTCTTGACCGCAGCCAGGGATACACCGCTCCGTTCCTTGGAGGCGGACACGGCCTTGACGACAAGCTCAGCGACGCTGGGGCCGGTCTTCTTGGGTCGGGGAGCTGCCTTCTTCTTGGCGGCCTTGGCCGGAGCCGGAGCTGGAGCTGGTGCGACTTCTGCCATGATTCTATCAAATTCGGGTAGTAGCTTGTCTCGTCGACTCGGTACGGTAGACTAGACTGGTGTAGAACACACTGAAGGGGCCGGACTTAAACACAACATGAGAACCATGTAGAGTCATCGCACACAGAGCCCCTCTTCTCTAGGTGGCTTAATGTGCCACTTGTGTTTTCTCCTCGACAAAAACAACATATTATGAACGACTGTGTATATTATGAAATATAAAAAAGGGCACACCTTCTGGCACACAAGTGCCTTTTTGTCATGGACATTATTTGAGACGCGAAGCATGCTCTCGTTTTGTATTGAAAGGCTCAACATCTGACTCTTCGAGGGACAAAACACAACTCCTCCATCATTTTCCTTCTAAAACGATGTTAAACTATGCTACATTAACACCAATCCTCTTAATCCTCTTTGCAGACATACCAGACGACAGGATAACATAAACTATACTCTTGTTTTATTATCCGTTTAGTTATAAATAGAAGGTTTTCTGACCTTAGTAAACACACGCCAGTTGATGTCAGTGACTCCCATTGACAGCTATTGAATGGTGGAAAGCTTTGTTCATTTGTGGACGAATAACGTACTGTGAGTAATTAACATCTGATCAAACTAAAGTAAAGAAAATAAAGCTTATCTTATACAATCAACTGTCGCTGTCTGTACCTTGCTTATCACCATATTAGGCCTGATAACCGTATAGCAGCAGGGGACAGAACTGTTCAGTAAATATATCACAAGTGAACCAGTTGCTGTAAGTTATTTTCTTGGGTATAAAGCTACCTGATACTTTATTAACAGTTTGCTAATAGTACAGTGGAACAATTTTACAATGATGCTAAAAGGATAAAACAAAAAGCCCTAGGGGCTTGTTTTACGATATACAAGACATCATCAACACTATAGTAGCAATAAACGCACAACAAACAGTTTTTTTTTTGGGGCGGGGGGCATTTCTGGTGTTGGGCTTAGATTTGTTTTGTTTTTTTATTTTATTTTTTTATTTAACTTTAAATGCAAACTCGGAAAAAGGAAAAAGTCTTATTATTACCTATAACTACAGATCACTCTCTGATCAAAGTACACTAAACAAGAGAGAGAGAGTGTGTGTGTGTGTGTGTGTGTGTGTGTGTGTGTGTGTGTGTGTGTGTGTGTGTGTGTGTGTGTGTGTGTGTGTGTGTGTGTGTGTGTGTGTGTGTGTGTGTGTGTGTGTGTGTGTGTGTGTGTGTGTGTGTGTGTGTGTGTGTGTGTGTGTGTTGTACTTTTGAGAACAACAGTACATGGAAGTACAAAGTCACAATACAAGGTCTACTAAACTGGAAGACTCATTAAGCACTGAGCTTGTTTAAGATGAGATCCAATCCATCCAATCCTAGCAAAATGAGCAGGGGTTAGATGGGTTTTGTGATTGAGGCCAAGAAGTAGCCTTACTAGTTTGTTTTGGGATGTTTGGGGCCTTGTTTTAAGGCCTTGGCGGTGTTGTGATACCATGAGGAGCATGCATAATCGTAATAACCTTGTATGAGGGCCCCTGCAAGAATCTTCAGAGTATTCTTACTGACTAGACGTCCAACCCTATACAAAAGGCGTATTCTTTGGTTGACCTTTTTGATCACTCTTTCAGCGTTTTTGTTACCGGAGAGGTTTGCCTCCAAGATGGAACCCAAGTAGGTAAGTTCCTCCTTTCTTGTGATAACAACATCACCCAGTGGGCAAAACAGTGTCTGTGTGCGTGTACCTACTGCAAGTAGGTACTGAACAATGCCATTTGGTATTGCATCATGCCCCACCTGGTTATGCAATGACCGTTGGCAGAATACCCGTCTCTATAATGCCTATGCATATGTCGTAACCCCATTATAACTCAATTGAGAATGTTATAGACTCATTGTTCACGAAATATATAAATGTTTTAATTGAAAAAAACAAAGAACACACACACACACACACACACACACACACACACACACACACATATATATATATATATATATATATATATATATATATATACAGCAGTCATGAGAACCAGGGTAAATTATGGGATTTAGAGGGCTCTATATTCACCTTACAATTCGTTTTATTTTGTGTTTACCATGGACTAGAGATGATGGGGAGACTTGTTACTGATCAAATAGCCCAGTAGAGCATTCCATGATTACCTTTTAAATGCAATAAAAACATCAACGACCTTTAAAATGGCATGAACATATAGTAAGTTCTATATTATTACTGCTATGATTACAGCCATAGCGTTATGGCTTATATAACTACAACGGGTTTCATATGTGGAAATCTTTTAAAGAAATAAGTGGGTGGCTCTTAAAAGAGCCGTTTTGGGGGTTTGTCAGTGATCTACAAGTTTAAGCACGTTCTCCACGGATACGACGGGCCAGCTGGATGTCTTTGGGCATGATGGTCACCCTCTTTGCGTGGATGGCGCACAGATTGGTGTCTTCAAACAGACCGACCAGATAAGCCTCGGCTGACTCCTGGAGAGCCATGACAGCGGAGCTCTGGAAGCGCAGGTCGGTTTTGAAGTCCTGGGCGATCTCCCTCACCAGGCGCTGGAAGGGCAGCTTACGGATCAGCAGCTCGGTGGATTTCTGGTAACGACGGATCTCCCTCAGAGCCACTGTACCAGGACGGTAACGGTGAGGCTTCTTCACTCCACCGGTTGCCGGTGCGCTCTTACGTGCAGCTTTGGTGGCGAGCTGCTTCCTGGGGGCTTTGCCACCGGTGGACTTGCGGGCGGTTTGCTTGGTTCTTGCCATTTCTCTCTGTTTGACTCTGCAGAGTTAAAAGTTGTGATGAAACGAGTGCACACTCCTGCGCTTTATCTCTGCGGCTCTAAGACGCCGTCTTTCTCTGATTGGTCTCTGGTCAGGAACCTCCTTGTTTGGGGAGGAACCAGAGTTTAGACTGGGAGGAACCGATCACGTCACGAGTCTAGTGCTGATTGGTGGGGAGCTCATACACAGTCAGCCCGCGCTCTCATTCATGGTCAGGGACCTCCTTCTCTGGGAGGAACCGTTCACGCCACTAGTAGTGATTGGAGGAGAACTCATACTCACTCACCCCGCGCTCTCATTCATATTTATGATTGGTGGGGCGCTCACAGACAGTACTTGAGTTGAAGATATAAAACGTTTCGTGTTCCTTCTCATCAGCACATTTCTTCGTAGTTAAACTCAAAGAAATAAAGCAAAAAAATGTCAGGAAGAGGTAAGACCGGAGGAAAATCCAGGGCGAAGGCTAAGACCCGCTCATCTCGTGCCGGGCTCCAGTTCCCCGTGGGTCGTGTCCACAGACTGCTGCGTAAAGGCAACTATGCCCAGAGAGTCGGTGCCGGCGCCCCAGTCTATCTGGCGGCTGTTCTCGAATATCTGACCGCTGAGATCCTGGAGCTGGCTGGAAACGCTGCCCGTGACAACAAGAAGTCTCGTATCATCCCCCGTCATCTCCAGCTGGCCGTCCGCAACGACGAGGAGCTCAACAGGCTGCTGGGCGGAGTGACCATCGCTCAGGGCGGTGTGCTGCCCAACATCCAGGCTGTTCTGCTTCCCAAGAAGACCGAGAAAGCCGCCAAGAAATAAATCTACTTCATTTGACACGGCAAACCCCACAAAGGCTCTTTTAAGAGCCACCCACTGTTTCTATATTGAGAGTTCTTTCTTATTACCCCTTCACTTCTTTGCTGCAACAGCAGTTAAACATGTTATTATATAATAACATTGAAAAGCTATCTAGTAACTAGAGTTTTCAAAATAGTAGTGGAGCACTATTTCCCTCGGAGATGTAGTGGAGTAGAAAGTATTGCAAATACTCTAATAAAAAAAACACAAAATTACAAAATAATAAAGACATTTGAGTACGTGTACTTGGTTACTTTACACCTGTCTTCGTTTCTGCTAAATGTTTTCCCGCCTACATGCTCTATTGTCACTCGAATTTAGAGGGACGAAGTTTATAACATTTTTCAAATGTTATAGGACCAGCACTGCGCGAATAAGCTAACTTTTCTTTGTCACATCATATTTCATTGTAAATGCTTCTCCGCTATAAGAGTATAAAACAACGTATATCCTAACGTTATATGTATATATTAGTTAATTTGCACAATCATCTGCATGGACAGATCTAAACATCGCTTTTAAATGTTTTGGGTTTGTCTGGTCTTTTAGGTGTTGAATGTTTAAATGCAGATTTGAGACATTTGGGTTGCTTTTTGTAAGTGTAGTCCATGTCACTTGAAAGCGTTTTTATGTGATGTGATTTGCACGGGAAGAATTCCTGCCTCTTGGACAAAACTAAGAATGCGCGTCATACATCTTGATTAGAGAGTTATCTTTAAACGCTATCCTTTTCAAAGTGATATGAATCAGAATTGACAATCAAAACTACGCGGATAAACTCTTCCGTGAAAAGATGGGTGGTCCTTAAAAGGACCGTTGTTTTCGTGTCAGATTAACAGTTTACTTGGAGCTGGTGTACTTGGTGACAGCCTTGGTGCCCTCAGACACAGCGTGCTTGGCCAGCTCACCGGGGAGCAGCAGGCGGACGGCGGTCTGGATCTCCCTGGATGAGATGGTGCGTTTCTTGTTGTAGTGTCCCAGACGAGAGGCTTCACCGGCGATGCGCTCGAAGATGTCGTTGACAAAGGAGTTCATGATGCCCATGGCCTTGGAAGAGATACCGGTGTCAGGGTGGACCTGCTTCATAACCTTGTATATGTAGATGGCGTAACTCTCCTTCCTGGACTTTCTGCGCTTCTTACCGCCCTTTGCGGCGGATTTGGTGACGGCTTTCTTAGAGCCCTTCTTGGGCGCTGGCTTAGCAACTTCAGGCATTTTAGTGACACTCAAAGTAGTGGCAAAGAATGAATTTAAAGTTAGTTATCGCACCAGTATTTATACAGAGCCATGCAAATCTAGTGTGTGACTCCCAGCATAGGATTGGCTGATCTTGCCACAAAGAGGGTGGTGTCTTTGCTTCTGCATAATGTTTTCCCGCTCGTATGCTCTATTGTCCCTGTAACATTTTGAGGGACGTGTAATAAGGGATGTATCATTTATTTCAAAAGTCATTTGGTTATTGTTATGTTTCTGCTTTGATCTTCAAACTACAGTACAGCGTGTCATGTTTACTACTGTCCACTCTGTTTTGGTGCCCAGATTTCCCTAGTGCCCAGAATGTTTTGGTATAACACATAATACACTTCTTATTATCAATAAACTACTAACAGCAAATAAATAATGAAAATTATTATTGTCTCCGCCGGGCCGAAGGCATGGCGGAGACAATAATAGTGTTTTCGTTGGATTTTCGATGTCCCCCCCCTCCCCCCTAGCCAAGCTAACATTGGTCAAGCTTCACGTGACACGTGACAATATGTTGAAAAGATGTGCTTTGATTGGCTTGCGAGACGCATGACGAAATACATACCTGTAAATAGGTGAATCACTTCGGAGCGCTGCGGTGCGCGTTCCGAAGTGACATCAGTGCCATCAGCCAAGCTAACATTTAGTGGTTACATGTCGCCTTTACGACATGTCGCCTTTCTGACGTTAACGAACCCTATACCTAACCCTAACCGCACGCGGAAGCCACTAGTCAGAGTCGCGAGATGTCGGAATGGAAGGCGGTTACCCATTTAGTCAGGAGATATTAGCAGAAAAAGTTCCAATCTTGGAATAAATTCCTTACCAAAAATCCTGCTGCTGGCGGGCTTCCTGGTGCTCAGGAACAGTCAGGAACAGCACTTTTCAGTACAAACTGAGATTACAGCTGAGATCACAGCTGAGATCACACAATGCAACTAACTCTCATTACGCAAACTGAAGAAGCAGGAAATTATCGTCTGAAACCTCATGAAGAAGCAACGGCGCAATGCCGACAGCAGAAGGCCAAAGCTAAGAAACAGATACAAAGACCACTTGAATCCCCAAATGACAAAAAAACAAAGACGAGCCACAAATGCTGACAACATGACACAGCAAAGATTGCTACATTCTCTGGAAGAAAGAGTACAAGAGTCTGTAAAGAACATAGAAAGGAAAAGAAGGCACTGCTCACAGTGCCTTCAGTAACTTTGAACACTGTTTCAGAGACATAGCGAATTTCATTGTTGTCTCCGCCAGGAGACTATGTTTTCGTTCTCGTCCTTCCGTGTGTCCACCAAGCTAACATTGGTCAAGCTTCACGTGACACGTGACAATATGTTGAAAGGGTGTGCTTTGATTGGCTAGCGAGACGCATGATGAAATAGAGACCTATAAATAGGTGTGTCACTTCAAAAGATCATTTATATCTTTTGAAGTGAGGTAATACAGGATTAATCAGGAACAGTACTGGCGGAGACCTGTGCTCCGAGGAGCACATTTTCTAGTTATTATTATTATAATAATATAGACCCCTGGGGGTCTCCGTGAAGGGGTTCCCTTGCCAAATTAGTTGAATAGCACCACTTAACGACTTAAACCCTATTCGATTGTTAAGACGTGACGTTGCGCCCCGCTAGAATAACTTCCGGGTCCAAGTGTTTTAATGTTAATAATAATAATGTTAAATCATAATAATAAATAAATACTTTGTACTTCTATGATATTAGCCTTAAGACCCTTATTAACCCTCAATGGTTCATTTCTGAAAAAGGAGGTTATTGTAAAAAGATTTACGGGTTCCAACATGTTGTTTACAATGAAGAGTGGACGGCGCTGGTGCCTTTTGGACCCGGACGTGACATCGGACTACAAAATTACGTCAGACTTAAGAACCGAATGGGCTGTTTGAAAACAGCTCATCGACAAGCTCATGAGAGCTTGAGCTTGTCGATCAGTGTGAAAATGTTGGTATATTTTTTTGAAACATTTTAGTAACATGCATCTTGTATGTGGGTGTGATATAGAATTATTGATCTTCACCTTTTCAGGTTGATGTTCTCATGTTGGTACCTGATTCTAGCTCTTCAGGCTGATATTAATTCGTTAATTCATTATTATTAATTGATCATGTGTAATTAATTGATTATCTTCTTCTATGCTTAGAAAAAATAGAGAACCTGGTACACTGGCAGTATGGTGTGTTGTTTGTATTATTCATATATCATAGCAACATTGTGTATTGAGAATTGGGGGGTCAGTGATAAAATGGGGTTGGCAAGAAGTCTCTTACATTTTGTAGTCATGTTTGGTTTGTAGCTATTGGAAAAGACACGTGCACCATTTCTGCACAGAATGTCAAAATGAGAAATATTGAATATTGTATCCACTTTAAGTGAATGAAGGTGTTCTCTTACGTGTTTAAGTTATTACACTGCAATAGAGGCTTATATTTTATTCCATGTTTCCTTATTCCACAGTATTCCTGTATATTGTCATATTCCTATGACAAATACAGGTTACAACACTTGATAATGTAGCTACAGTCAAATTATACTCTCTAAAAGAGCACTTACAGTTATTACTATTCCTTTTCTATGATGTTTTTGCATAGTATTGTATATTTGCAGACCTTGAATTGAACTGTAATTTCCTGTGCTTTTTCTTTGCAAACTGCTAATAAAGTATTTAATCAATCAAAAATGGTGAAGAAAGTGACACTGAAAATAAAGCATGAGTGTCCTTAAGGTCAATACAAATTGTAATGTTTTTTAAAAATGAAATGGTGCTTTATTGAATTCCACCTGACAATTAATCAGGATAAAAATGTAGGTCATTTTGAATGTTTTCTCATGCCAATAAAAGCTCCTTTGAATTGGATGTGCTTGTGCAAGAGAAAGAGTGGGGTTGATAGGGAGAAAGGCTTGCCACTAGATACAGCAGAGGATCAGCCAATAGGCTATATGAGACAAAGTTCTCTCTCCTCTCCCAATACGTGAGGGCCCCGTGTTTTTTCGATTACTTTTTTCATTATTCTTTTTTTTTTTTCATTTTCCCCCAAAAATATTAAAAATAAATGAAGCAAGTAGAGTATTTTTTTTCACAGGGTGGTGTGATGCCCAACATCCAGGCTGTTCTGCTCCCCAAGAAGACAGAGAAAGCCGCCAAGAAATAAATATCCCTCATTCGATTGAACAATCCCCACAAAGGCTATTTTAAGAGCCACCCACTGTTTCTATATTAAGAGTTAATTCTTATTATCCATGTTCTTGTTTACTTGCTGCAACAGCAGTTAATAATGAATTGCAAAAACATAATATTATATACGTGAATGAGCTAACAACTTATGTGTGTCAAATCAGTCTTTCTGTGTACACAATGTAGTGAAGTGAATGCACTCATGCATCATATATTTTGAGGTCAGATCACTCGCTATATGCGTGTGTATAACTACACGTATATTCGAATGTAATATAGGTACATATATATAGGCCCACTATAATATGTACACTATATATAGACCTCATTAAAATCATGTATAAGTGCTTCATACATCACGGGGATTGTTGCAGAGTTTCTCATCTAATCTATATACATTAAGGAGTCAAATGCTTCATTGGCGCAGTTCTCACTGCAGATGAACTATAATGAACTAAGGAACTTTCTTTAATTGAAGTTGTGGGTGGCTCTTAAAAGAGCCTTTGTGGGGTAAACAGGCTGTTGTGTGGATGTTCACTTCTTCTTAGCGGCTGCCTTCTTGGGTTTCGCCGCCTTGGGCTTTGCTGCCTTCTTTGCTGGTGCTTTCTTGGCGGCAGCGGGCTTCTTCACTTTCTTGGGGCTCTTGGTCGCCTTCTTGGGGCTCTTCGCTGCTGGTTTCTTTGCAGCTGCGGGCTTCTTTGCCTTCTTGGGGGATTTCTTAGCGGCTGCGGGCTTCTTGGCTGCTGCCTTCTTGGGGGATTTCTTAGCGGCGACGGGTTTCTTGGCTGCTGGCTTCTTGGGTTTGACAGCCTTCTTAGCGGGTTTCTTTGCCTTAACTTCAGCAGTCTTGTTGAGCTTGAAGGATCCAGAAGCACCGGTACCCTTGGTCTGAAGCAAGGTGCCCTTTGCTACCAGGCTCTTCACAGCAGCCTTGACACGGCTGTTCTTCTTCTCTACGTCGTAGCCGCCGGCGGCCAGAGCCTTTTTAAGAGCGGCCAGAGACACACCGCTCCTCTCCTTGGAGGCTGTCACAGCCTTGACGATGAGCTCCTGGACGCTGGGACCGACCTTCTTGGGTTTGGCGGCGGCCTTCTTCTTGGCTGCTTTGGCCGGGGCGGCAGCTGGAGCTGGGGCGACTTCTGCCATTCTCTTCTGGTTTGAATTTCAGATGCACTGAACTAAAGTCTGAGTAGAGACTGATGGTCAAAACGAAGGAGGGGGTGGAACTTAAAGGATGTGTGAGAACCATGTAGACTCAACCCACTAGGTCAGTGCTCTGTGTGCTGCAGAACACTGAGACACTTGTGCTTTCTCTATAACTAAAACCAAATAAAATACAGACGGAGAAATATATTGGAGTCAAATAACAAATGGAGCAGATAGCAGACAAGTTTCACTTCATAATCAAATCATGTGGAGCTCTGAGGACCATTGAGTTTTGTTTGGAGATGTTTAAAACCTCACTTATACACCATTACACAGAGTATTTTGCAGCTTTCCCCTGTAATTTGTCTTTTAAAATAGTTTTAACATAGAATACCCAGTTCCCTATTTGCTGCAGAGTAAGCTGAGATGTCTGGCTTTGGAATAAAAGTAAAACAGGTCGTCTGGAGCAAAGCGTTTTGTTTTAAATGTACAACTTTTCAGTGTCTGCTAACACAGTGCTGCTGTTGGCCTGCACTGTGGCGAGGACACTGGTCATTTATCTGGCTCTGCTAAGCTCTTGTTTTGTGAATAATTATAAGAAATCTGACATGTTTCAGTTAATTTCACACTTACATTTATTATTTATATTATTCAAAGATGGCCAGTTGAGAGCAAGCTCCACTTTTCCAATGGTGCCATTTACAATACATATGGCATACTGCTCTACACAATTTCAAATAGATGAACACACCTAAATTAACTATATAGAAATTAATGCCATTCAGTTGTGTTCAGCTGTCAAAGGGGTCTGTCTGCTGACATGTAAGCCTATACTAAATACTAAGTTTGATAGCTAGATTGTTTTGAATTAGAATCAGGGTCAGGGGGTACTGGAACAATATACATATCCTCACCTTTACCTCAACAAAACAGAAATTATGATCAAATACACTACATTTAAATAGCTTTACGAATAGGGACACGCATCTGTAATTTAAGTATACGTAACTAAATGTAGCACTTGTTACAGTACTAGTCTATAGCCAGAGAAGAAGCCAGAACCAAGATACTTTTTTTCTAAAGAGGCCCATGATAAAATGTCTTTTTCAACATTCAGTGAACCTGCATTACAGTTTTCAAAGGGCTCATATTACATGCGGAGAAACTCTTTAAGGAAAATATGGGTGGCCCTTAAAAGGACCGTTGTGTTTATTGTAGAGTAGGTAGTTTATTTGGAACTGGTGTACTTGGTGACAGCCTTAGTGCCCTCAGACACAGCGTGCTTGGCCAGCTCACCGGGGAGAAGCAGGCGGACGGCGGTCTGAATCTCTCTAGACGTGATGGTGCGACGCTTGTTGTAGTTGGCCAGTTTGGAGGCTTCACCGGCGATGCGCTCAAAGATGTCGTTGACAAAAGAGTTCATGATGCCCATGGCCTTGGAAGAGATGCCAGTGTCAGGGTGGACCTGCTTCAGGACCTTGTACACATAGATGGCATAACTCTCCTTCCTAGACTTTCTGCGCTTCTTACCGCCCTTCGTAGCGGTCTTGGTGACGGCTTTCTTAGAGCCCTTCTTGGGCGCTGGTTTCGCAACTTCAGGCATATTCTCTCTTCTTCTCAAGGAATATAAAAGACGAAATGGCTCGGACTCAGCGTTACACGAGTATTTATACCAACCCCATGCAAATGTAGTGTGCTACTCCCAGCACATGATTGGGTGATTCTGCCACAAGGAGGGCGGTGTCTTTGTTCAGTGGTGGAAAAGTACTCACATGTTTCAATGAAGTAAAAGTATCAATACTGAAATGCAGAAAATAAATCATCTGTTACACAAGTACAAATCTGTTGGTGCATGGCCAGTATTAAAAATGTAGCCTACTTGAATGAAAGGACAGACGTTTTGGCATCAAATTGTAGGCCTACTTAAAGTACCAAAATTAAAAATACCTCAATAATGTACTTGAGTACTTAGTTACTTTACAGCACTGTCTTTGTTTCTGCTAAATGTTTTCCCGCCTACATACTCTATTGTCCCTCGAAAAATGAGAGGGATAGTTTATCACATGGGTCCACATTCAGGGTATATTTATAATTTAATCAAATGAAATTTCAGTTTTAACACAGTTTCTACCTATGCAGAACATATCATATATTAATCAAGCACATTAGAACATTAGAATATATTAATTCAATTTCCACTATAACGGCAAAGCAGACTATTGCTACTAATCTCACATGATACTTATATGTCCCTGTCCAGTTCTTTTGTATATTTTATAGCTGGGCTATTCAAACACCAATTTAAAGCTGTGAGTGATAAAATTAAATTAATATTATACTATAATAATCTCATAGGGTCTAGCGGTTAGGATTCCTGGTTTTCATCCAGGCGGCCCGGGTTCGACTCATAATTTATTCAAAGGTTCAATCAGTACGAATCATAAATAGATGTTTAAGAGCGTAAAATCAAATAAATACTGTCCCAGACATGGCAGACAAGATGGAAAAATGTGAGACCAATTGACATTGATTTAATTTCATTTAACGTGAATTATAGAAAGGAAAAGTGCTAGGAGGCAAAGTTTGGGAAATATATGGGCCCATATGGTGAAGTAGACAGACGTTTATGTTTGAGCGAAGCAATCAACTCTGTAGGGAAAGTGTGGGCGGCTCTTAAAAGAGCCTTTGAGTTGTTGGTAGAAGTCAGTCAGTCATTTACCCGCCGAAGCCGTACAGAGTGCGCCCCTGTCTCTTCAGAGCATAGACAACATCCATGGCGGTCACGGTCTTTCTCTTGGCGTGCTCGGTGTAGGTGACGGCGTCACGGATCACGTTCTCCAGGAAAACCTTGAGGACACCACGGGTCTCCTCGTAGATCAGACCGGAGATACGCTTCACACCGCCACGGCGAGCCAAACGGCGGATAGCGGGCTTTGTGATACCCTGGATGTTATCACGAAGCACTTTGCGATGGCGCTTGGCGCCTCCTTTTCCAAGACCCTTACCTCCCTTACCTCGGCCTGACATTTTGATATAACTGTTGAGTAAAACAGAACAGAAGTGATACTGAACGCTGAAGCCATGCGTATTTATATGTGTTCTGAGGACGTATAGGAAGACAGGCAGCCTGCTCTGCACTGGGCGTTGCCTAAAAAGCTGCAGCCCCACCCCCTTTATTCTGTGTTCTGCATGACAATAACCTCTCTCCAACGGTCATATTGGGCATGGTTATAAAGCAGAGACTTGGTGGTAGTAATTAACTATTAAAAAGCTACTATCTATCTATTTACACTGCCATTTTAAAACAATGGTGAAAATGGAATCCACGTTGACTGTGCAAAAGTTATATCTGACCATGTTTATATAACAATGTATGTTACTGTTTAAACTTTGTGTTGCTGCTATTCTTGTCTCCCTTATACAATAGAACATTTATTAAAATGGGACAAACATGGATAATCTATTCTAGATATTAATTTTCACTGAGCTCTAGAATATTTCAAATGCATCACCTGGGGCTGAAGTGACTAAAATAGGCTACCTGATGAGACCTTAAAGGACGACTTCACCGATTTTCAACCTATCTTCATATAATTGGTCCTCACTAATACTCATGATAAAATGGTACAATCTTTTTCTACTCGGTCTGTGTCTCAGAGGAGGGCTGTGGACAGTTCAGAGTCCCGTCTACCAGTGACATCATCAATGGGGAAGAAACTGCAGGCTTTCTATTCCTGGAAAGTTGCAATAAAATAAAAGAAGGCATTGTTCTCGTGTTAATAAAAATCTAAATAAAAAAAGTGAAATCTTGTTGGAAAAAAAAATCATGCCTAACAATGATGTCACTGGTAGACGGGTTTCTGGTCTGTCCACAGCCCTCCTATGAGACACAGACCAAGTAGAAAAAAATTGTATCATTTTATCATGAGCATTAGTGAGGACCTATTATTATATGAAGATAGGTTGAAAAGGGGTGAACTCGTCCTTTAAAGACACCTAATGACATTTAGAAAGACCAACTTAAAACAGTGGACTGGATAATTACATTATTATTATTTAAAACAAATATTATATTATAAAACAATCAACCAGTCACCCTAGTTTTTGTTTTCATTTGGAGACGTGGCTCTATTGGTTTGTTTAACTAATTAACATTCATTTTTTTGGTCGTTCATCCGTCTCCCTTGTCTTTTGTAATGGCTTCTAGGTAAGGGTTATAACCATAGTTATACACTGAAAAAAATGAGAAGTTGGCCTATGGGAGCTTCACATCATCCTCTGAAAGTGATTCAATCACATTGCCCTGAAGCGTTTCAATTGCACCGGAAGATCAGAGGGGGCGCTATTAGCGCGGACGGAAGTACTAGTTTCCTTCTTCTTCCATCCACTTGTTGATGGAAGCGTTCCCTCAGACACACGGTAAGAATATAAACCCTTAATCCATCCATTAAAACGTTCTAAGGTTTACATTTCATATCAGTAGGCCTAATGTGTTTGTTATCGCTCAAAAGACGCACTTGGTAGGGAATGTTAACTCTTAACAGCAACGCTGTTCGCATTAAGAATAGCAGCAGCGCTAGCTTAGCTAAGCTAGTCCCTGCAGCTAGCGCTGCTAGCATGTGTCATCTTATTGGGGTGCTCCTTCCATTCCGACATGTCACCACTCCGACTAGTGGCTTCTGCGTGCGGTTAAGGTTAGGGTTAGGGTTAGGTATAGGGTTAGTCAACGTCGGAAAGGCGACATGTCGGAAAGGAGAAATGCACCCCATATTATTAGTAAAACCTTCATTCTGTCCATCACACAACGGTGTTGCTTCCCAACATGTTGCCAGATGTGCATCGATATAACAAGTTGAAACGGGTGGGTCTAAGTACCCGTATCATCCATATTGTTCAATAAAAAGCATTTTAATCTGATCGGCGGCCATTTTCTCAGAGTTATAATGTATCAGAGACTGCAATACACCTCCCAACCGATAGGGTCACGCCATAGAAAGCATTTGATGGAAATTGAGAAAATGGCCAGCGGTTGGATTAAAACGCTTTTTATCGAACAATACGTAAGATACGGGTACTTAGACACAGGCGTTTTAATTTTTTACATCCGTGGCCGTGGGGTCAGCACTTAATATTTGAAATGTGAACGTTTATGTAGATGTACGGGTTGTAATGGAGACATTTCCAAAACCAGGAACAAGTAGCACCATGACGTTTGGGACAGACGAGCGTCATGTGAACCATGCTTAGTAATGTTTGTGCTTAATATTAACAACGTTATATTGATCAAACCGTGACTCTGTTCATCACATGTGTCGCGCTAGCTAGACTATTAATATTTGTGCACTTGAAGTGCAGTCTCAGCAACTTATTTATGCACCAGAGGGTGACAATAAAGGCACATCTAGTCTACATTATACACGTAGTAGAAACACATTGTTTAGCCCAGTGGTTCTCAACCTGTGGGTTGGGACCCCCAGGGGGGGGTCCCCACATGATGTTGGGGGGTCCCCAGATGATAGTGAAGTGACAATTTAAGGACTTTTAAACCTTTTTAATACCTAAAAAGAAAGTAACAACACGAGTAATCAATGAACTAGTATAAAACATTGGCTAAATTGTCAAATAATATAAGAAGGAGACAAACACGAGACGTTGTGAGCTTGTAGATCTGCTATTTTCACAATATTTATCTGTGGAATGGAGTCAAACAAAATGGGGTGTCCCCAGTTCAAATATGATTATTTTGGGGGGGTCCCCAGTTCAAATATGATTATTTTGGGGGGTCCCCAGTTCAAATATGATTATTTTGGGGGTCCCCAGTTCAAATATGATTATTTCGGGGGGTCGCGGCCTGCAAAGGTTGAGAACCACTGGTTTAGCCAAAGTGTTGCTTCAATCCAGCCTCAGATTAAAGGACTTCCTAAAAACTAGACACATTTAAAAATAAAACTGGAATTTAGCAATGATTTATTAAAATGTTGGTCCTCCCTCCTTTTGATATGCCATACCTTGAGATGTCAGTAAACCCTCGTTGTGTGCTGTGTATTAATGTATTTGTTTATTGAGTCAAAAAAGGAAAAGGTAACTTTTGAGGAAGACTATAACTAATATTAACCAGTATTAATGTGGCCTAAATTGTTACTTGCTGTTCTACTTCATTCCTTCTGACCGCCAGAGGCAGTGTTTTCAACACCTGGATATTCATCGCGCGCTCGCGCATAGGTCGAATATTAATACCAACAAAGTCACCCGTGACCTGTGTGCGCGCACGCTACCTATATAGGTACGGTGCACACAGCGTTCATCCTCTTTCATCTTTTCGCCTCCGGGGCGTAGGTCGATTAATCGCAGCTGTGCGTGGAGTCTCGCAGCCAACACGGCTGGGGCTACGGACTCTCCGTCCTCCAGAGACTGCATAGTCTGCTACCATGGAATTACGTTACCCCGTTCACAGGGGCTGTCGGAAAGGAACGACAGAAGGAAGGAGAAAAACAAAAAGGAAAAAAAAAAGCATGTAGCAAACAGCCCTGCACGAGTCACGACGGTGAATGGAGTTAGCTTGCCTGCTAGCGTTAGCTGCAATGGCTTGGTGGCTAACTACAAGAGCATCGAGTAGCGTACCGCAAGCATTGGGGGTGTGTCTCGCCCCGCAGCTGCTGGTCGCTGGACAACATAACAACAATAGCAGCGTGGGCTACCCGCTGCACCGTTGCGGTTTGTCCTGACTCCTGACACGGATAACGTGGAGCCATAGCTGTACATTGGCGACGGTGAGTGAATGTTTGGGCTGCGTTTACAGAAATAAGTAAATCAAATTAGCGTGAGGGACCGCGGTGCGCGGCCCACCGTAATGTACCGTTAGCAATTAGCAGTGGGGGTGTATCTCGCTCGGCTACTGCTGGTCGCTGGACGGAAGAGGAGAAAAAAGGGAAGAAACAAGAAATGACTAAAGTCATAATATAGCCGCTTGCGGCAGGCTTTTTGGCCCCAATCCTTTCATAGACCTGATTACTTGTTTTTTTGGATTGCTTGTTTCTCTCGCCAAACCTGGCAACATTTAGCGTCGCAAATTAACGCTAAAGTTTTTTATATAAGTGGTGGCAACATTTTGTGACACCACACGGGTCTTCCCAACAATAGCTAAGATTGAAGTCAGTGTGAACATGGCCAAATAATAACTTAATAGCCAAACTAGGTCTAATGAAGCACGCTAGCATTTAGGCTAACCCCCCCTGCCTGAGGCTCTCCGCTTTCTCTCTCTCTGCTGAGAGGGGGGGGGGGGGGGGGGGTGCTGCAAAGGGCCGTCTCCCCATTGGCGGGAAGTGTGAAGGACTTGATGAAGGACTTGATGACTAAGTCGTATTATACCAGGGGCTGTGTCTTGGATCCTGCTGGAGTCTCCTGACAGTGTTTCTCACTCCGCTACTGCTTGTCGCTGGACGAAGGAAGTGGAAAGTATTAGCGCTGAGAGTGTATCCCATTCTGCCGCTTTGAGGAACCATGTGCGGACCGCCGCAACATAGCGTCAGCATTAGGAGTGTTTCCCATTCCGCTACTGCTTGTCGCTGGACGAAAGAAGGGGAAAGTATTAGCGTTGAGAGTGTATCCCATTCTGCCGCTTTACAACCACGTGCGGACCACCGCAACGTAGCGTCAGCATTAGGAGTGTTTCCCATTCCGCTACTGCTTGTCGCTGGACGAAAGAAGGATAAAGTATCAGCGTTGAGAGTGTGTCTCACTCTGCCGCTTAATATACCGCAAGCATTGGGAGTGTGTCTCGCTCCGCTGCTGCTGGTCGCTCCACTACTGCTTGTCACTGGACGGAAGAAGGGAAAAGGATTAGCGTTGAGAGTGCATCTCGCTCTGCCGCTTGGTAAACCATGGCGGGCGGCCCACCGTCCATATAACGTGAGCATTGGGAGTATGTTTCGCTCCACTACCGCTTGTCGCTGGACGAAAGGAGTGGAAAGTATTAGCGTTGAGAGTGTGTCTCGCTCTGCCGCTTTTGGAGGGACCACGCCACTGCGGCGTGCGCCCACTGGAATATACCGCTAGCACTGGGAGAACTGACTCCATTAAGTACAAATACCTAAAGCGAAATTGTACTTAAGTACAGTACTGAGTACATGTACTCAGTTACGTTACACCGTTGTATGAGTGCTCTTCTGTGAATGTTTTGGCTAAGAGTGGTTCTCACTCTAACGCAGGCATTCTATCTACCAGACATGTGGCGCTTGTTAGCGCGATGGCTACAGCTAATAAAGGACACCCAGAGGGTGCTTTGCTCTGTCGTTATTGGACGATATACTGTGTACCTATTACCGTGTGTACTTGGTGCTATGTTCAGAGAATAACACACTACCGGACAGGGGTGTGCATACAGGTCACAACTCCACCGAGCGCCAAAACACATGTCAAGTGGTAAACGCTGCTCGGTACTGACTTAAGCAGCATATTTTGCCCGTGATATACAGGGGTAGGCCAATACTGCCACTGTGTGTGCTTAATCTCACAGTTCGAGTACGAATCGTAGCTTGAGTGTGACTCTGCTGCTATTCGGATTATACTGTTTGTGCTTGGCAGTAAAATGGAATTATAATGCTAGTATGGTTCAAGTGTGTCTCGCTTTGCCATCACTTGGTTATCATACTGTGTGTATTTGACACATGACATGACACTGTGGCTTGAGTGGTTCTCGCCCCTTGCTACAACGACGTTGCATATTAGTAACATTGTACTTGTGTGTACCTGGTACTCACTACTGCTATTCAACATATGCAGTATACTGTGAATACTTGATATCATAGCTTGAGTGTATGTCGCTCTGCTGCTATCCAGATAATACTATGTGCTTGGTAGTGCAATAGTCTTAAATAATTCTATATGACGAGGGAAGTGTTTGGGCTTCACCACTTCTTAACTATCGTACTGTGTCCTTGACACTGTAGCCTGAATGATTCTCGCTTTCGCTATGGCTACGTCATCAGTAGTATTGAGTGTCTCACTCTGTTGCTGTTGCCCATGGATTATTGCAACAATGGCTGGTCCCAGAAGGGAAGGTCCATTACTTGCGCCAGTCATGTCCTGACTATGGTGCCTGACACAGGCTATGGCTGTGAATGTTTAGCTAATTGGTCAGCCATGGGGAGTACAGCCCAATATGGCCTAGACCCAGGGCTAGTGGTTGATGCCAGCATTGCTTACTTTACTTACCTTACTGTAAGTCGATCCGGATTAAGAGCGCCTGCTAAATGCCTAAACTGTAAACATTGCTTCTCTGGTGGTGTCACTAGATGAAGCTGTTGAGCTGGATGACTGTTGCTCATGGCCACAGTGTTAGTCTCTAGTCTGCTACCTAGAGCCATGCCACAGCAGCTGGAATGGGATGTATTGGACATTCCCTTAACTACCTCGCCCTAGCCCTCCGGCATGCGAGTATTGATACGCAGACACAGTGCCTGTACAGCGCCTATGCAGCGCCTATCACTCTAGGCGTTTGCTTGCATGATTAGAGAATCAGCAGACTGTCTACTTGCATAATGTCAGTGCCACGTGTGGCTTTCTAAGGGGTGGCCATAACTGAGTGGTTAGTGGCCCGCATGGGGAGCCAGAGCCTCTGGATGTCCCGGGTTTGATGCCAGGCCAGCAATGGGTCGATGTGTGTCCCTATCTGAGCCCCTAATTGCCCCCCCCCTGAGCGCCGGTGAATGGCTGCTCACTGCTCCTAGTAGTTCTAGGATGGGCAAATAAATACAGCGGATGAATTTCACGCATGTACAAATGTGAATAAAAAGGGAAAGGAGTGTGGACCATTCCAACAGGCCCCACTCTCATGGAGGGGCAGTGAGACACTTCAGACTCTCTCTGCCTGTCATTCCAGGCCAGACGTTTGGGCCTGCTACCCAGAATGCCTTGCAGCATAGTACACCGTGAACAGGCAGTTCAGTTCAATCGGAAGGTTTCTGCTTGACCTACTTGATTTACTCATATATATATCTGCGGCTTGGGCCTCGAACCCCAAGACTGCAACAGAATGGTGAGGGTCTCAGCCAGTGTCGTTGTGCTGGACCTGCATGCAGTGCACCTGGCCCTCAAGATGTTTATGACGTGTTCAATAACACAATATGTCAACAGTCTGTCTTCTGGGGCGCTTGACCCAGTCAGTCTCTGCAGGAGGCTTGGAAGCTCCTTCTGTGGGCCTTGCCTCATCTTGCAAATTTCATAGCAATGCGCTTGTTGGGTGTACAGTCCAGGCTGCGGACGTGTTTCCCGCTGGGAGCCTCTTGGATTCGATAGCAGTTCAGATCACGTGCATAGGTATGGCAGAGCGGTAGTACCGTTAGCCTTGAGGGCATAACGCGTTGTTGACTGTAGGTCTCCCTGCCGGGACAGACCAGTCCGTTAGGGCAAGATGCTCTGGCCTACTGCAGCTTCTCAATGAAGTGCCTTGGCCTCTCCACGGAGACAAGATCTCCTGTCACAGTTTGGGGGGAGAGGTGCATGTGGCATCCTCACTCCTAACCTTCAGCTGCGTCATTGACCACTGAAATTCAAGACTATTGTCCGAACATTACTGGATTTTCGTACATCGTACCAAAGGAATAAGGATTAGCGTTGAGGGTGTTTCTCGCCCTGCCGCTTTGATATACCGCAAGCATTGGGGGTGTGTCTCGCCACGCTGCTGCTGGTCGCTGGACGACAATAAAAATAAAACAATAAGGGTTAGCGTTGAGGGTGTTTCTCGCCCCGCCGCTTTGATATACTAGGGCGTTGCACGCCAGCGAGTGTAAACTGGGCTCTAGTTGGGACCACTGTATAGATTGGAGCGTTGCTCTGTGCTTAGCCGCTCTAGATTTCCGCGGATGATGTTAAATGAAGGGTTCAGCCTCTCTACCATTGAGATGCTCTCCGCGTGTGGCTCCCACAGGTTGCATGGGTGCCTTCATGATGCTTGCCTGTGGTATTGGAAGCTTTGTCCCCAGCCGGTACATCAGGCTGCTCTCAGATGACCATCTGTTAGTGCTCTTTGTCCTCACTGCTTCATCGGCAAGAGTGAGTAGGTGGGCTTCATGCCCTGGCCATTGCCAGAGACTGTTAAAGTGGGATTCAGATGGGTCTGGGTTTACCATATGGCCAACCCCTCCTTGCGTCCTCAGAGGCTTTCTGCCTTTCACGTCAGCTAGCCTATTTATTTGTTAGTTGGCTCCTCAACCAAGGATGGAGCAACTGCATTCTAGTACCTGCCTATTGTGTCCCGTCCGGGCTCTGTGGCAGCACATAGCTGTGATGGCTGGAGTTTGGTTGTATTTGTCTGTGATGAAGGGCACAGCTGTGCCTTGGCTTAATGGAGACTTTCATTGCTGCGTTCAGGCAAATGTACGTCTTCAGTGGACCTCTAGGTTTCCCCCAAGGTATTTCTTGACCGCGGGTGTTGCCAGAGCCTCTCCCTCAGTAATACAGGCTTGGAGCAGGCCAGGAGATGCAGCCGAATGGGCTTCATCTTTCATGGGTTTTTTGCCCGCTCCTGTATATATATATATATATATAGTCAACCTGGCCGTCTCGCAGCGACGGCTGTGTTGTTGTCTGTTCATTCTATCTGCAAACCGACCTCGGTAAGCGCAGATTCCTCGTGACTATGTTGGTATTAGTCATCCAGGTGTTGAAAACACTGCCTCTGGCGGTCAGAAGGAATGAAGTAGAACGAGAGTTATGCATATAACTAAGGTTCTACGAATTCCGGATGACCGCCAGAGTTGACTGTCACTCGGAATCTCATTCTCGACGAAAAGATTTCAAGAGGATGAACGCTGTGTGCACCGTACCTATATAGGTAGCGTGCACGCACACAGGTCACGAGTGACTTTGTTGGTATTAATATTCGACCTATGCGCGAGCGCGCGATGAATATCCAGGTGTTGAAAACACTGCCTCTGGCGGTCATCCGGAATTCGTAGAACCTTAGTTATATGCATAACTCTCGTTTTGATTTAAAGTGAATAAAATGTCAACTTCTGCAAATCATGGTGTCTTCACTCAGCTCCTCAACCCAGTTTTAAAGCTCTGTAAAGCTTTATTTTTAAAGTTAAAACCTTAAATGGCTGTAGGTGCAATTCCAACTGCTGTAGTCAGTAGTGTTTTCATGTATTTAATAACTTCTATTTTGTCCATTTGGTTACATATGTAACTTTTAACAACCGTGACAAAAAAATTAAATGTTTCAAACACAAAAAATGTTATGTTTCATTTGAACTGACCCAGCTCTACAAAATAGAGCAGGGGTGATGCAACTTTATTGATGTAGAAGGCCACTATTTCCACACTCACTCAAGAGGGACGCAATGCATATTATATTGTCAAGCAGAAACCTCTTATTTCCGTATTTTAACATTCTCCATAAATGAATGCCGTACTTTGCTGTTTGTAACCTGTTGTACAGTATGTTGATGTGTTGCAGACAAAGACCTGTGTAGCGGCTTGAGTGTCATACACCACCTCTTCGAGACCCTTCCATCAGGCTGAAGGTCATTAAGGCTAGGACCAATAGGCTGTCACAGCTTTTTCCCAAAAGCTGTGAAAGAACTGTTGGATTCACATACACTCACTCACTCACACATGAACTCTGTTCTCTCTGTTTGTGATGCTAAGTGCAATATGGCACCACAGTTATATGTTTTTAACCTGTTTGATATGGGTGTGTTACAGACAAACGACGTGATAGCGGCTTGAGTCTCGCCCTGCATCCAAGTCAAGCCTGTCGTCCCTGCTCCACTGGTAAATACTAACCTGTTAACCTTAAAAATGACTGATTATGCAGTCAATGTTGTGGAAATGTTTGAATGAATACTTTAACACTTTGCTAAAACTACATAGTTACCGTTGTATGTTTGTAACCTGTTGTATGTTGATGTGTTGCAGACAAACGACCTGTGTAGCGGCTTGAGTGTCATCCTGCATCCAAGTCAAGGACCCCTCACACACCACTACGAGACCCTTCCATCAGACTGAAGGTCATTAAGGCTAGGACCAACACGCTGTCACAGCTTTTTCCCAAAAGCTGTGAAAGAACTGTTGGATTCACATACATGTACACACTCACTCACTCACACAAACTCTGTTCTCTCTGTTTGTGATGCCAAGTGCAATATGGCACCACAGTTATATGTTTTTAACCTGTTTGATGTGGGTGTGTTACAGACAAACGACGTGATAGCGGCTTGAGTCTCGCCCTGCATCCAAGTCAAGCCTGTCGTCCCTGCTCCACTGGTAAATACTAACCTGTTAACCTTAAAAAATGACTGATTATACAGTCAATGTTGTAGAAATGTTTGAATGAATACTTTAACACTTTGCTAAAACTACAGAGTTACCGTTGTATGTTTGTAACCTGTTGTATATTGATGTGTTGCAGACAAACGGACCGTGTAGCGGGTTGAATCTCGCCCTGCGTCCAAGTCACGCTCCGGCACGCTGTCAACTAGGCTCATTGTACTGTAAGCTCATTTTCTTGTGGTGAGTACCGTAATTTTCGTACTATAAGGCGCACCTGAATATAAGCCGCAGCAGCTAAATTGAATGATTTGTACATATATAAGCCGCACTGGACTATAAGCCGCGGGTGTTTTAATGTTTAATTACCATATGTAAGGGTTCGTGCACAGAGGGGACTGTTGGGAAAGAGATGGCTGTTTGGGGAAGCTCCCATTTATTAACATTTCAACAAACAAGTAGAGATGCCGCGATCCGATTAAGGGCAGGTACACACTGTAGGACTTTTAAAGTGGTCGGGGGTCGTCTGATCGTTAAGCATTAGGCTACACATTGCAGGAGTTTATTTCTTGAAATTGGCTGTCATATATCGTTGTGATTTTCACACTATAGATTGATCCCCGACCAGGGATTACACATTGTAGGATAGTTCACTAAGATGCTATCCAGGATCAGACCCAATACATACATTTGTTTTTATTCCAAGTCATTTTAATCGACGTCTCAAGTGGGCCGTGATGCGTTTCTCTCTTTCTCTCTCTTCAAGTAGGCTGCGCAGCACTAGCGTTGCCATGTCCGCTTATTATAAGCGACTTTGGGCTTGTTTTTTCTGTAAAGTTGCTTGACAGTTTAGTTGCTTATTTGGCCTTGTGTCCTAATGTTGTTTGAACCAGTTGTTTTCAAACATTTTCATGGCAAGGACCCCAAATTAATATTTGTCTGCAGACCTCCCCCTTCTGAAAATATGTTGTGCCACAGACCCCCATACAAGATCTGTGTGGATTTGGAAAATAATCCACAATTTCCGTCTTTTTTTCTCCAATATGTTCTTCTTTGAAAATAGCCTATCTACAACGTGAGCTTGTAGATTGGCTATTTGTGTATACCGTTAAAAGTGCTCATAGTCACTTTTGTTGGGCTTGTTTTCACAAACCTGCTTGCTTATTTCTCTCGCAAAATCTGGCAACACTCACAGACAACGTCAACGTTACGACACACACACACACACACACACACACACACACACACACACACATACAGATCGCTCGCCCTCTGTGTGTCTCTCGCTCTCTATCTCTGTCTGTGCAATAGTCTCAAATAAAAACAGCCCCCTTTGAGCACGCTCGCTCACTCTCATTCTGTTTTATAATAATGTTTAACTTAATACAGGATATTGTCTGCTGTCCTGTATACTGAGATCGCGTCGCAGCGGAAATGCCGATCAAACGCTCCGATCAAAGCACTCCATTCCAGTACTCCACTCCAGCAGTTCTATGCAGCACTTCTAACCAGCATGCTGTGAAACTTTGCTGACTATGATTCTGGAGAGGTTATGTTCTCTGTTTGAGTATTGAGTAATATCACTTAATCAATCCTTTTTTAACATTTAGTTTTAACATAAAATCAGTAATAAAAAGTAAGAGCAGAGCGTGGACCGCGGTCGTGGCCGCACGCCACATGTTGTACGGGCTGACACATTGTCTGTGCGAGCAACACAGAAGTGCGCAGCGCGTCCAGATCCAGACTTCATTAAAATTCTCCGTCACCGTCATCCACACAAGTATGTCTATAAATACCTTGCGACTGTAAAGTTATATCACCAGCCGATCAAACAATACGAATTGAAACGCAAATGATTTTGGCTGAATTAACAACCCTGGCTTTTGCGACGCGAGCGGCGAGCCTCTCTCTCGCAGTGGTGTAAATGAATGACCTTCTAATCTTCATCCTACAGCGTCACACAAAAGCAACAAAACTAGATCTACAAGCTCTATGAGGTTTCCACCCGACAGAGACAATATTATGTACTGTATAGTCCCTGTCACTGCCAACCCTAACCGGTATTGGGGAGGGTGTAGACTACTAGAGACAACCACTTTCTTCTGTCGTTTTTGTCCGTCTCTTCATTCTCCCCTCTCATCCCGTCTCCTCTACGCCATTGGTTTTCAACCTTTTTCATATCGAGGTCCATTATTTATTCCACATTTAAGCATTTAAGATTTTTTTCACTGCCTGTTTTTCAGTCTTTTACTTTATTTTCTAGGGGATACTAGATTTTAGTTTGGCAGGCGGCCGCCTGCCTTGCCTCTATGGTGGGTAGGCTACTGATTGGGACGCATTTGGGATAAAAAAGAAAGTGATTTAGACACGCAACAAAATACTTTTCTTTTCTTTTTTCTGAGTGGTGTGCGGACCGAGAGGTGCGCGGGGGCGGGGGTGATCGGAGCGGGGGTTGGGGGGGGTCAACATTAGATAATAATAATAATAATAAACTTTATTTATATAGTGGTGGACTGTAACCTATAAAATCCATAGATTTAGGAGGTCCCCTAGTGGCCGTTAGCTGTGAAAATCCATATATAAGCCGCACCGTTATATAAGCCGCAGGGTCGAAAAATTGGAAAAAAGTCGCGGCTTATAGTCTGAAATTTACGGTATATGACTTCATTCACTTCCCCTCTACCTTAACTATCAAATGATCTGCTTAATATCATCGCTGTTGGGCAGAAACCTTGCATGTCCACAACATTGAATGAACGTAGTTGTTCAATCACAAGTTATTGTTAATACTTTCATTGGTTAAATATTCATATAATCGACATACGCACCTAACTACTCAATCTGGCAACCCTAATTTGCATTTTATTATAGGTTAAGATTTTCAAAATATATTCATATTTTGTTTGTTGCTGTAACCGCCAATCTCAAGACCTGATGCATCAAGCTGTGAGTTTCCCTAGTTGTGACACTGCCATGATGAAGTATAAAATGGGGCATTCATGTATTAAAATAATCAAAGATTAAATGTGGAGATGCAAGGTTTCTGCCAGAGGGCAACAACATCCATTGGATTTATTGATGATCACTAATTGCAACATTCTCTTCTTTTTCAGTGACTGTTGCTGTGAATGTGGCTGTGTAAGGTGTGTGCTGTAGCAGTATCTAGTAGGTCCCAACTTTTAAAACATTACAGAGAGAAACATACAATTCATGGGAAAAATTGTCGTTTTATGTATGTATATACAAGCTGCCCGTGTACTTTTAGAACTTGGAATGCTCTTCAAATTCATTTAAACAGATGTCACGTGACCGTTACCAATCACAATCGTTCAGCTGGTTGTACATTTCGCTGCCATCTATGCCCGTGTAAAGATCTTGCCTCTGAAAGAGATTATTGGGCTCACATTAATGCACACCTGAAGAAAGAGGAAGTAGTGACTTGCATGTTTTTGGGGTGCAACTATCAAACAAATATCTGTGGCACGTTTAAATCTCACAGGAGCAGAACACATCGTTCTTATTCTTTATTAGATTTTAAACCAGATATTGTGACAACTACCGCAACAGTTGACCAAGAAGCTGTCGAAAATGATGATGATGATGTAGTAGGTGAGGCATGCTCTGATGTACAACCAGATAGTAATATTGATGCCACAGAGAACCTTCCAAGTAATAGAGCACTCATTTGCTGCAGCTTTGTTGAAACTTGAACATTTTTCTCATGTACCAAGTAAAACAATCAATGAATTCTTACAAGAGCTTCACCGCATAACCAGCTCTCTGTATATTCCCATTACTGATAATGTTTTGGGTCAAGTTTTTCAGAAGCACAATCTCCAAGTTGACAGATCTATCATAAAGGAAATAGCCAGTACTTTGTGCACAGTTAACCCTATAACTAAAGCTATACAGAAAGGTGGCACTCTGAGTTCTGCATATCAACGTAAGCAATACTATAAGGCTAACTTCAAAGTTGTTGAGCCAATTGAATATTTTCTGGATATTAGAAAAAAGAAAACCTTTCAGTATGTTCCCATTCTGGAATCCCTGCAAGTGCTTTTGAATAGGAAAGATATTTTGGACCTTGTAGTTGGTAATCACAGACCACAAGCAGAGGCAGAAAATCAGAATCTGTATAAGTCTTTCAGGGATGGTCAACATTTTAAGAAAAAATATTTCTTCTCAGGTGACGAGTTAAGAATATCTATTGGATTGTATGCGGATGACTTTGAAGTCTGTAATCCTCTGGGCACCTCCCGTAAGAAACACAAACTTTGTGGTGTATACTGGGTGCTCAGTAACCTACCCCCAGAATCCAATTCTTCTTTGTCGTCCATTTACTTAGCCATTTTATGCAAAACAGATGATCTAAAGAAACATCGCTTGGAAGTTTTAGAGCCACTGCTAAAAGATCTCAGGGCTTTGGAAGAAGAAGGCATATTTGTTTCGGACTTGGGAACAACTCTGAAAGGTACAGTTCAAACTGTTGCAGCAGACAATTTGGGAGCTCACTCACTTGCAGGCTTCATTGAAGGTTTCACAGCTCATTATTGTTGCCGTTTTTGCATTGCAAGTAACGCAGACTTCCAATCACATGAAGTGGGAGCAGGAAAATTCAGCCTCAGAAGTAAAGAGCAACATGAGGCTCATGTAAGGTCAGCTGAAGAGAGTTGCACTAGCAGTTTTGGAGTAAAACAAGCTTGTCCTTTGACTAAAGCTCTTTCTCATTTCCATGTCCTCACTGGGTACCCTCCTGACATTGCTCATGATATCTTTGAGGGCGTTGTACCTGTTGAACTTGCACTGTGTCTCAAATTATTGATATCCAGGAAGTATATTACTTTGGAGAACATAAATAATGCCATTCTGAACTTCCCCTATAAGTGGACTGATAAAACTAATAAGCCTCATATTGTGCCACAAAATCTTTCAAGCAGGAAATCCATAGGTGGTAATGCACATGAAAACTGGTGCCTGTTAAGATTGCTCCCGTTTCTAATAGGGACTAAGATTCCTGAGGACGAGCCAGCATGGCTGGTTCTGATGGATTTAAAAGAGATTATGGAGCTTGTTGCTGCGCCAGTCCACAATGATGAGTCCATTGCTTACCTTGATTGCAAAATCTCAGAGCATAGACAAAGATATCAGGAGCTATTTCCTGAAAATAGACTGCTGCCTAAACACCACTACTTGGAACATTACCCCAAATTGATTAGGTTGTTTGGACCTCTTGTGGGACTTTGGACTTTAAGATTTGAGGCAAAGCACAGTTTTTTTAAGAAGGTTATTAAACATACCGGTTGCTTTAAAAATGTGCCGCTGTCACTGGCTGTGAAACATCAATTCATGATGGGGTACCACTTGTCATCTCCAAGTCTTGATAAACCAACGCTAGATGTGTCAAGTGTATCTACAGTCCCATTAGATATCTTGAAGGAGGAGATAGCTCAAGCTGTTAAGCAAAGATACCCTGACCTATCTGAAATCCATCTGGCTAAAAATGCTTGGAGCAAGGGTATAAACTACAGAGTAGGGATGGTAGTTCCCCATGGGTCTGAAGGTGGCCTACCTGAATTTGGGGAAATTAGTCAAATATGCATTTTGGATCAGAGATTGTGTTTCATTTTGAAAGAGCTGTGTGGATGGTATAATGAGCACTATAGAGCCTATGAGCTGACTCCAGCTCCTACACGAGGACTGAATCTTGTAGAAGTAAATGAACTTGCCGATGATTACCCCCTGGCTGACTATCGGGTTGGAAGTGTACGGATGGTGACCTTGAAAAGGTAAATCTGTCTGTGATAAGGTAACAAATTAAATGTGTATTGTATGGGTCTTCCTGTCTCTCCAGCTCTTAATACACAAGAAGAAATGTCAGGTTGCTGTACCAATTTAATCCAATCAGGAGGAAGGACTCATACAGGATAAACGAGTGAAATTGGAAGTGGTGACGTAAAGAAATGAGCAGACAAAATGGAACTGGAACACTATAAAACAAGCTGATAAATGGTTACTCTTTGCTGATGAATTCAAATTACCTACCAACCTGAAAATGTATTTTAGTTTATTAGAGCTGGAAAGACGCGTAGACCCCTATTAGTGAACACTATAGCTATGATTTCTATCACTAATTTCACATTGTAGAGGTATAAATTGACATTTTAACCCAAAAGGTGTGATTTTTCAATATAGCCACAGTCGTGTGGTGAAAACATGCCTGTGAAGATACTGTTATTAATACTAGTGCTTTTTTCAGGTTAATTCAACTTTGAACAAAGTTGTCTCTTGAATTGACTACAACTTGTATCATGAGTGTGCTTTTCTTTCTCCTCAGACAAAGAAGGTGGACCATGGCAACCTCGGCAGTTCTCAGAGTCATCCTGGGGGAGAACAGCAGCCAGAGAGTGGTCCTTCCCTTGGGCCTGCCAAATACCGTGACTGAACTGGAGAATGAGATAAGGAGGCAGTGTCAACTTCAGGACCTGTTTCGACTGCAGTTCATGGATGAACTTTTTGGAAACATCTTCCAGGACTTGACTTCCATGGAAGAAATACAAGACAGAGCTACAGTCAAAGTGCTGCCCCTCAGACCTGTTGTTGCTGGGAGCTGTGACAATGGCCCTTTAACTCAGACACACGTTCCTAATCACGCTGGTGAACCGTCATCCGTTTCCCCTGCTGACACAACTGTGATGCTCTCATCTCAAGAGTCCATTTCCCCAAGGTCTTCTTGGCCAGAGGTCTTCCTCATTCCCCGTTTTACATATGATCAGAGCTGAAGCTTGAGCAGGCCAACCAAGTCTACAGAGAAGAAGGGACGCGGCTGATCCCTGATCCAAAGCTGAGGTCTGACATACTTCAGGGTTTGAACCAGGAGATAGTCCAATACAAAGTCTATTTCGCAAACATGGATGCTGAGAAAATCGCACAGGCGCTCATCCAGAAACATCCTTGCTTAACAGAGGTAGCCTCTGAGACTGGATATTCTGGATGGGTAAGGAGTATTAAAAATAAGCTGTCCAGTTATCGCACAATTCTCCGGAAGATGGGATGTCGGGAAGTGACTGTAAATGCCTTGAAGCAGAAACCAGATGGCAGACGCAGTCCTGCCTTTGCTGTTAAGAAGCCAAAGAGAGGTGAAGTGGCTTACTGCCCCTCCTTTCCAAGTGGCGAAGATGACGATTCACTGGAACTTCTGTCTGATATCAAGAAGCGTAACAACAGAGAGACTGTTAAGATGAAAATGCAGAGAACATTCGCTTTAAGAAGACACAAAGTCATTGGTTGTGATCCCATGATCAGCGACTTCACAATGAGATGGCCAGCTCTCTTTGATGTGACTGAGGTTATTATGAACTAGTGACAGCGTATGTGACTTATTGTGTAAACGCTGTGCCATATTAATGAAAATTGTCTCATAAAGCCATATGTGTGCTTTCAGATTAATGCTGAGTTCAAACGGATCACCACAATTCCTCTGCAGTCTAAGTTCCTATCACAGCTGGACCTGTACTCTGCAGACCTGCTGAAGATGTTTGAAAGCACAACTGGGCAGAAAGGGAAAAAACTGAAAGCGTTGACTAACAACATGGACTCAGTAAGTTATCTGATACTTAAGTAGATGTTTAGGTGGGCAAGTGAAAGGACGTCGCTAGACATGAAGCAGGAAGTGAGGCTAAACACAGGTTAGAGTACAGTAATGTCAGCCTATGGAATCCTTTGGATGGGACCCTGTGGGGACACCCCTGCTTTCTCCTCTCAGATACTCAAGTCTCATTAGTCGCCAGACTCCTCATCCATCAACTTGGTCTGGTTCACCATATCAAGTTTTATAACGTGTAGATAGCCATTATTGTTTTGGGCGTCCTTGACATGAAAAAGTTTGAGCAACACTGAAATAAAGCAACATAATTTTGTCAGGAAACGGTTTTAGAATACATAAGGACCTTATGTATTTGAGTTTTAAGTGTGTATTCTGTTCTTCTGTCACTCATCTTTCAGGATGACATTGATGCGGGAAGGGACCTCCTAATTAAAGGACTCTGCCTCTACCTTAACGAGGATCCTGGAGACCTTGTGCAGGAGTTCATAGTAAGTGACTAATTGTAAAGTGTATACCGTAAATTTCGGACTATAAGCCGCGACTTTTTTCCCATTTTTCGACTCTGCGGCTTATGTAACGGTGCGGCTTATCTATGGATTTTTACAGCTAACGGCCACTAGGGGACCTAAATCTATGGATTTTACAGGTTACAGTCCACCACTATATAAATAAAGTTTATTATTATTATTATTATCTAATGTTCAACCCCCCCGGGGCTCCGCTCCGATCCCCCCCGCCCCCCGCGCACCTCTCGGTCCGCACACCGCTCAGAAAAAAGAAAAGAAAAGTATTTTGTTGCGTGTCTAAATCACTTTCTTTTTTATCCCAAATGCGTCCCAATCAGTAGCCTACCCACCATAGAGGCAAGGCAGGCGGCCGCCTGCCCAACTAAAATCTAGCATCCCCTAGAAAATAAAGTAAAAGACTGAAAAACAGGCAGTGAAAAAAATCTTAAATGCTTAAATGTGGAATAAATAATGGACCATGATATGAAAAAGGTTGAAAACCAATGGCCTAGAGGAGAGGGGGTGTGAGGGGAGAATGAGTGAGGAAGAGACAAAAACAACGGACAAAAACGACAGAAGAAAGTGGTTGTCTCTAGTAGTCTACACCCTCCCCAATACCGGTTAGGGTTGGCAGTGACAGGGACTATACAGTACATAATATTGTCTCTGTCGGGTGGAAACCTCATAGAGCTTGTAGATCTACTTTTGTTGCTTTTGTGTGACGCTGCAGGATGATGAAGATTAGAAGGTCATTCATTTACACCACTGCGAGATAGAGGCTCGCGTCGCAAAAGCCAGTGTTGTTAATTCAGCCAAAATCATTTGCGTTTCAAATCGTATTGTTTGATCGGCTGGTGATATAACTTAACAGTCACAAGGTATTTATGAACATACTTGTGTGGATGACGGTGACGGAGAATTTTAATGAAGTCTGGATCTGGACGCGCTGCGCACTTCTGTGTTGCTTGCACAGACAATGTGTCAGCCCGTACAACATGTGGCGTGCGGCCACGACCACGGTCCACGCTTACTTTTTATTACTGATTTTATGTTAAAAAAGGATTGATCAAGTGATATTACTCAAACAGAGAACATAACCTCTCCAGAATCATAGTCAGCAAAGTTTCACAGCGTGCTGGTTAGAAGTGCTGCATAGAAGTGCTGGAGTGGAGTACTGGAATGGAGTGCTTTGATCGGAGCGTTTGATCGGCATTTTCGCTGCGATGCGATTCGATCTCAGTATACAGGACAGCAGACAATATCATACAGATTGAAAGGAGCTCCCCCGCATAGTTACCGCCCAGTCCTGTATTACGTTAAACATTATTATAAAACAGAATGAGAGTGAGCGAGCGTGCTGAAAGGGGGGCTGTTTATTTGAGACTATTGCACAGACAGAGAGAGAGAGAGAGAGAGAGAGAGACACACACACACAGAGAGCGAGCGATCTGTATGTGTGTGTGTGTGTGTGTGTGTGTGTGTGTGTGTGTGTGTGTCGTAACGTTGACGTTGTCTGTGAGTGTTGCCAGATTTTGCGAGAGAAATAAGCAAGCAGGTTTGTGAAAACAAGCCCAACAAAAGTGACTATGAGCACTTTTAACGGTATATACAAATAGCCAATCTACAAGCTCACGTTGTAGATAGGCTATTTTCAAAGAAGAACATATTGGAGAAAAAAAGATGGAAATTGTGGATTATTTTCCAAATCCACACAGATCTTGTATGGGGGTCTGTGGCACAACATATTTTCAGAAGGGGGGAGGTCTGCAGACAAATATTAATTTGGGGGTCCTTGCCATGAAAATGTTTGAAAACAACTGGTTCAAACAACATTAGGACACAAGGCCAAATAAGCAACTAAACTGTCAAGCAACTTTACAGAAAAAACAAGCCCAAAGTCGCTTATAAGAAGCGGACATGGCAACGCTAGTGCTGCGCAGCCTACTTGAAGAGAGAGAGAGAGAAAGAAAGAGAGAGACTCATCACGGCCCACGGGAGACGTCGATTAAAATGACTTGGAATAAAAACAAATGTATGTATTGGGTCTGATCCTGGATAGCATCTTAGTGAACTATCCTACAGTGTGTAATCCCTGGTCGGGGATCAATCTACAGCAGACATGGGCAACTGGCGGCCCGGGGGCCACATGCGGCCCCCACCTTCACTTAATGCGGCCCGCAGGTTAATATGAGAATACTGATATATTATTGATTTCAGCTGTTCCAAATTCCAAACATGCAAACATGACCCGCTTTAATTACTTCAGTCTATTAGTAGTCCAATGTATTTGTATTTAAGTTCATAAAGTTAACAACATAAGTATAACTAAATGCAAATTCAATACAAATGTAACTTTTCAGGATTCCAATTCAAACATAGCAAAAAAAAATCTGGATTCCAATTGAAAAATAGCAAAAATAGCAGATCTACAAGCTCTTTAGCAGATCGGCTATTTTTGCTACTTTTGTGTGACATAGAATGGCGAAAAAAGTTAAAATACGGCGAGACAGTATATGCAATGTGGCCCTCTGGAGTGAGTGTGGAAATATAGTGGCCCTCTCCATCATCAAAGTTGCCCACCCCTGATCTACAGTGTGAAAATCACAACGATATATGACAGCCGATATCAAGAAATTAACTCCTGCAATGTGTAATGCTTAACGATCAGACGACCCCCGACCACTTTAAAAGTCCTACAGTGTGTACCTGCCCTTAATCGGATCGCGGCATCTCTACTTGTTTGTTGAAATGTTAATAAATGGGAGCTTCCCCAAACAGCCATCTCTTTCCCGACAGTTCCCTCTGTGCACGAACCCTTACATATGGTAATTAAACATTAAAACACCCGCGGCTTATAGTCCAGTGCGGCTTATATATGTACAAATCATTCAATTTAGCTGCTGCGGCTTATTTTCAGGTGCGGCTTATATTGCGAAAATTACGGTACATGAATTGTGTACATCTTAGATTAAGAACCAGAGAACATTCTCTGTCATTAGCTCTTTTTTTGCTGAGCACTCTGACGGCAGTGTTAACTCTGTGTTCTGTTAACTCTGCTCAAGTGTGATGCTACTCAAATGACCTGTACTGTAGTTGAATTACATAGTTGTGACATAAACACATACTAAAATGGTAAATACTACAAAAAACACTGACTAATTATTCTATCACTCCTTTAGTGACTGCATGATTGCTGATTATTTAACTAACGACTAACCTGTTGGCTGAGAAACATAGGCTACTAATGATTACTTCATCTCCCATGATGGTCATACTTTACACATGACTTAGTTGCACACCAGTGTCTCACCAAAAATAGCTGATCTACAACCTCACAACACGTTGTGAGGTTGTAGATTTCGGTGCCAGACACGATGCACAGCCAAGTTAAATCAGACTTTATCAAACCACTCTGTATAGTTATGAGAAAGAAGCTAAAGTGACACAGTCTCAAAGCATAGTGCATCTCATTAACTACAGATAAATGGAATTCACAAGCTAATCAGAGCTATATTACAGTCTTGACTCATGATTGAGATTCCTGTGTTGAATGCTGGTCTCATGAATGCTTTTTCTTAACTAATAATCCTTTTTGTGAACACTAGGATGTGGATGAGACGATCGTTGAAGGTGCGATTGAGAAGACCACCATGGGGATCTTCACCCTAAGAAACACCGCCAGTGAGGACGATGTCAGAATTGTCCTGGAGGGGGTCACAGTCATACAAGATCTGGACACTGTGGCTTTTGCATCCGCCATGTTGTTGGGACTGATTTACTCTCTGAACCTGAGTTACCCAAAAAAGCTCAGCTGCACATTTGAGGTACTGCAGAAGATCATTATGGAGTTGGATGGTGGGGTCCTCTCCCACAAAGCACAAAGCTTGAAGACCAAGCTACACCAGTGTAAGTAATGCTCACTGGTGGGGGGTGAAGAGGGGGGGGGGGGGGGGTACTCACACATTCTACCAGTCTTTGAAGAAGACTTGTTTGCCTCTTTAATATCTTAAAGTTGACCAAAACATGTCACGTTTTATACTAATAATGGCCAAAGTTTAAAATAATAGTTAGTATAAATACTGTTAGTTAAAGTCGTTCAAATCTAAAATGGCCCGGTTTTAATGGGTTTGATGTTTTTATGTGCCTTATGTCCGTTCAAATACCATGTATCTTGTTCCATACAGTATGTTCCATATGTTCGGGCTGAATTAGTCCTGGACTTTGAAGAAATGCATTTTAACAATTTTGCCTGTTTGAATACAAGAGAAACCCACTCTCAAACTGAATAGATCTAATGTAAAAGAAGAATACATATGTAAACAAACAGGCGGGTGTCTAAAATTAGCTAAAATGTATTTTTTTTTAAAGTTAACATGTTTATATTGTTTATAAAGTGTTTTACTGATTACCAATGTTTATTTGATGCAGTGTTTTACATTAAATATGTTTGATCCATTGATACTACATAATGCACTTTCCTGTATTCCCCTGCATTTAAAATAAAATGTATTTGCACTGTTTGAATTGTGTTGGACTAATATGATCATATCATGTATCTAGAATAATGAACATGACTGAATAAGGTTGCCAGAACATGATTATATAACATTTATAAATCAATGGAATTAAGTTAAAATAACATGACTGAATCATGTTGCCAGAACGTGATTTAAAAGTTTATAAATCAATGGAATGATGTTAAAATAGCATGACTGAATCATGTTGCCAGAACGTGATTGAAACATTTATAAATCAATGGAATGATGTTAAAATAACATGACTGAATCATGTTGCCAGAACGTGATTGAAACATGTATGAATAACTTTGTTCAATTACATTAGGTTAAGTTAATATTTAGGTGTTTAACCTAGACAACTGGATTGAGTGCTGCCAAAGCAAACGATTAATGTGCAAACAATGTCCACTATTCAATCACTTAGATCCAACGACTTATTTGTTTCAGTGAGCTCCAAAACATGTTGCGAATGGTTTATTATGGCATTGGTTCTCAAAGTGGGTCCTTGAGGGAGTTCCAGAGGGCCAAATGGACCCTAACGGCTCCATTTGGTTCCATTATACACTCTCAGAGTTAAATTAACATAGATATTACAATATAAATTGGGGTCCAAGGGATAGAAATGCCATTAAATGGGGGTCCGTAGCCGTAATGCATGTCAAAGTGAGGGTCCTTGAAATTAAAATGTTTGAGAATCACTGCTAGAGCTGTAACTAATCTTCTCTTATGGGGGTTCCTGGCATATCTTTTCAACTGGGGGTCCGCGGGCTGATAAGTGTCAAGTGGGGGTCCTTGACATGAAAAAGCGTGAGAACCCCTGGTTGGGAGGCATGAGTTAATCCGACAGACCTTTTCTCCGACTATGTGGCATCCGCGTGCGGTTAGGGTTAGGGTGCGGGTTTGGTTCGGGTTTATGTTTAATGTCGGAGCACTGCGCTGTCGGAGGAATGCGCTGTCGGACTAACGTATTGCACCCCCACTGGTTTATGGTCATTAAACAACTGAAAATTAGGAAATGAAAACTCTTATAAAAAGTTGTGGTTGGCTCTTAAAAGAGCCTTTGGTGGATAAAGGTGGGCTAGGTTCATAACCGTTTATTTCTTTTTGGGAGCTGCCTTCTTTGCTGCCTTGGGTTTGGCAACCTTTTTGGCTGGGGCTTTCTTGGCTGCTGCGGGCTTCTTGGCTACTTTCTTGGGACTCTTGGCTGCTTTCTTCGGGCTTTTAGCTGCTACCTTCTTGGCGGCAGGCTTCTTGGCTTTCTTCGGCGATTTCTTAGCGGCTACAGGCTTCTTTGCTGCCACCTTCTTCTTTGGCTTTTTAGCAGCGGCGGGTTTCTTGGCAACAGCGGGCTTCTTTGCTTTGACAGCTTTCTTAACAGCAGGCTTCTTCGCTTTTACTGCTACAACTTTCTTGTTCATCTTGAAAGAGCCAGATGCGCCGGTACCTTTGATCTGAACCAGAGTGCCTTTTGCTACCAGACTCTTGACGGCGATCTTGACGCGGGCTTTGTTCTTTTCCAAATCGTAGCCGCCGGCAACAAGAGCTTTCTTGACCGCAGCCAGGGACATGCCGCTCCGTTCCTTGGAGGCGGACACGGCCTTGACGACAAGCTCAGCGACGCTGGGGCCGGTCTTCTTGGGTCGGGTCCGAAACGAAACCGAAACGAAAGTTAAATCCGAAAAAATCACTATAAGTGTGGAGGCCAAAATCGTCCCCCCGAAAACCTGTTAGGAGTACGTTTCAGGCAATTTAGAGTTGATTGGTAGTACTTTGTAGTGACACTTTTTTTGGTCCCTAACATTCATCGAGCTCTGGACTTAGTACATTTATTTTTTCACCATTGGGTCACTACCGAAACAAAACCGAAACGAAAGTTAAATCCGAAAAAATCACTAAGTTTGGAGGCCAAAATCGTCCCCCCGAAAACCTGTTAGGAGTACGTTTCAGGCAATTTAGAGTTGATTGGTAGTACTTTGTAGTGACACTTTTTTTGGTCCCTAACATTCATCGAGCTCTGGACTTAGTAAATTTATTTTTTCACAATTGGGTCACCACCGAAACGAAACCGAAACGAAAGTGAAATCCGAAAAAATCACTAAGTGTGGAGGCCAAAATCGTCCCCCCGAAAACCTGTTAGGAGTACGTTTCAGGTCATTTAGAGTTGATTGGTAGTACTTTGTAGTGACACTTTTTTTGGTCCCTAACATTCATCGAGCTCTGGACGTAGTACATTTATTTTTTCACCATTGGGTCACTACCGAAACGAAAGTTGGTCACTGGTGTGGTTGTCATGGTTACTAACCATGTGTCATGTGTGTCAGAATGATTGGAGGGCGGAGTGTGTCATCAATGGAGATCTGGCCCACCTGGATTGTCCTCTATAAAATAGGTGGCTGGACTTCATTCTTGTTCTCTCTCTCACCGTGAAGCTCACTGGGAGCACTCCAGCCTTTTGGATTTTGCTTGTTAAAGAACAAGATCACTGTGGTAGAGGTTTGGGTTGTGTAGTTACCTTGTCATGATGTAACTCCAAAGGTGAACAAGAAATCTAAAATAATTGCTGTATAATAATTGAATAGAAATTGATCATTCAAAATATGCTCCTCATTGACATTGTACGGTGAAACGGCTCTCAAAGTCACTCTTTTAGCACGTAAACGAACACAAACAAAGCTGATTCAGTCAATATAGAACATCACCAAACCCAGTACTGTTTTTTTTTTAAATAAAAATGTCAACTTCCTGTTGATTTTACTATTTGAAGATCCAGATCCGCGGATCCAGTCCGAGTTCTTTTTAATAAAAATAGCAAAATCAACAGGATGTTAGCATTTTTATTTAAAAAACAAACGGTACTGGGTTTGGTGATGTTCTATATAGTCTGAATCAACTTTATTTGCGTTTGTTTGTGCTAAAAGAGTGACTTTGAGAGCTGTTTCAGCCTACAATGTAATTCAATGAGGAGCATATTTTTTTATTATCAATGGAGCAATTATTTTAGATTTCTTACCCACCTTTGGAGATGCATCATGGCAAGGTAACTACACAACCCAAACCTCTACCAAAGTGGTCTTGCCCTTTAAGCACTGTTAACCACCCCAGTATCCGTATTGTGGGTATAGCTTTAGCAGAAAATAGCCGATCGACAAGCTGACTGCGACACGTTGTGAGCTTGTCGATCGGCTATTTTCAGTCAAAACTTTCCTCATAACACAAAACAGAAAATACACTAGTATTGAGCCCTGAGGCTCACCGGTTACCCATATGGGGTTAAGTTAGTTTTAATAAAATAATTTAAACGTTCCTTGTTTGTGTGAGTTTCCTTATTTTGTTACAAACTCAGCCGTTTGCAACACTCTTGGTTGGTTGTTGCAATATACATTACATTTAAGTGGTTGAATTTATGTAATTTGTTATCCCTGAGTCACTAGAATACCTCAAAACGAAGTATGGAGCTCGGCCTATAATTGATCATTGTTTTGATTGATATGCTGCATGCCATGAGTGCGAAGTGGTATTTTCTTAAACTTAATTCAGTTCATCATAGAGGATCTGTGGTCATAATACAGCACTGTTTGAGGAACTATAGTTGAAAACTTAAAACATATTTTTTAATGTCCAGTCCAAAGTGAGAACAATGTAGCCTACTTGATTTAACACCAAAACTGCTATAGTTTTGATCATCTGAAACTAAGGAATTTATAAATGACAAAAAGGGTATATGAATTTTTATGACATTACGAAACATCTCTCTGTTTCCTTTCAATGAAAGTGTAAATCTGGGTTCAGACTCAGCCAGAGTAAACGTTTTCTAACAGATGGTTTTAAACAACCTAAATCTCAGTCGTGTCATAATGAACCCTTTCCCTGATCATCAGAGGGTGTATCTAGTAGATCCAGTCATTCTGTCAGGGGTAGGTGTTTGCTGTGGATATTCATCTTTTGACCTGTCACCTCTTGCTTTAACTTTAAATATAACCTCAAAATCCTAATCAATGTGAAAGGCCTGGTGGTGCAAGAGCAAAGCATAGGCTTCACAAGCAGATGGTTGTGGGTTTGAATCTTGGTCAGGGAAGATCTCAATTTTCGGTCTTTTTAAGGCGAGAACCATGGATGAAGCCCGCCTCCCTCCTCACGCCCTCTTTTAGCTCCGGTAGGAGAGGGAGGAGCATGGAGGGAGCCCACCTCCAGGGGGAGGAGCTTAATAAATTTACATATTAATTAAAGATTTTTATGGCCACTGTTTTTTTTCACATATGAGACATTTTTTTATTACCAGTTTGTATTGACCACAGCTCCATTGTAGCGCCATTGTTTTTTTGTTGTATTACCCTTTTAGTTTTTATTTAGGAGTTGTTTTGAGTGAGCTTTGAACCTCGAACCTTTAGTTTGTGAACCTTTGATTTATCTTTTACGCCACGCTGGCATGGAAGGTACAATTGGGAACGTCATCCTTAACCCGCCTTTTAGAATTTAGATGGACAGTGAAAATGTTCTTCAGGAGCCTTGAACCCCAAACCATCTACTTTCAGACCCTGTGTTTGAAAGTAGATGGTTTTGGCATGGAAAGTACAATTGGGAACGTCATCCTTAACCCGCCTTTTAGAATTTAGATGGACAGTGAAAATGTTCTTCAGGAGCCTTGAACCTCAAACCTTCTGCTTTCAGACCCTGTGTTTATCTCTTGAGCCACGCTGGCATGGAAGTTCTAATCGGGAACGTCATCCTTCACCCTTCTTTTAGAATTTAGATGGCCAGTGAAAACGTTCTTCAGGAGCTTTGAACCCCAAACCTTCTGCTTTCAGACCCTGTGTTTATCTCTTGAGCCACACAGGTATGGATAATACAAAAGACAACGTAATAGTTAAACCACATTTTAGAAGTTAGATGGACAGTGAAAATGTGCTCCAGGAGTTTCGAACCTTAAACCTTCGGTTTATAAACCCAAGAGTTTTCTCTTGAGCCATGGTGGCATGAACCATGCAACTGAGAACATAATACTTAAACCACCTTTTCAGGATTGAGATGGACAATGAAAATGTTCTTTAGGAGCTTTGAACCTTAAACTCTTTGGTTCATAAACAGTGACACATCTCTTGAGCCACAGAGACATGAAACATTCAGATGAGAAGGAAATACTTATCCTTTTAGTATTTAGATGCACAGTGTATTTCTACATTTACTTCACCACTTAAACCCTCTATTCTTAGTAAAGTTGCAACTTTACTTTCCCGCTTGCCTTGTTACCATCTACACCAAATCTTTTCACAAAGAATTGTCAATCTACAAGCTCAAAACACGTCGACACATTGTGCTCTGGAATTAGTAAATTTATTTTTTCACCATTGGGTCACTACCGAAACAAACCGAAACGAAAGTTAAATCCGAAAAAATCACTAAGTGTGGAGGCCAAAATCGTCCCCCCGAAAACCTGTTAGGAGTATGTTTCAGGCAATTTAGAGTTGATTGGTAGTACTTTGTAGTGACACTTTTTTTGGTCCCAAAAATTCATCGAGCTCTGGACGTAGTAAATTTATTTTTTCACCATTGGGTCACTACCGAAAGTGAGAGCTGCCTTCTTCTTGGCGGCCTTGGCCGGAGCCGCAGCTGGAGCTGGTGCGACTTCTGCCATGATTCTATCAAATTCGGGTAGTAGATTGTCTTAGTGTAAAGTCTCGGTACGGTAGACTAGGCCTGTGGAAAACACACTGAAGGGGCCGGACTTAAACACAACATGAGAACCATGTTGAGTCAATGCACACAGAGCCCCTCTTCTCTAGGAGGCTTAATGTGCCACTTTTGTTTTCTCCTCGACAAAAACAAGATATTATAAACGACTGTGTGTATTATGAAATATAACAAAGGGCACACCTGCTAGCACACTTGTCTCTTTATGTCATGAACATTATCCGAGACGCTAAGAATTCTCTCGTTTTGTATTGATAGGCTCAACATCTCACTCTTCAAAGGGCAAAACACAATTTCTCCATCATTTTTCTTCTAAAACGATGTTAAACTATGTAACATTAACACTAATCCTCTTAGCAGACATACCCGACGACAGGATAATATAAACTATATTATTGTTTTAGTATCCGTTTAGTTATAAATAGAAGGTTTTCTGACCTTAGGCAACGATTCCCATTGACAGCTATTGAACGGTGGACAAATAACTTACTGTGAATAATTAACATCTGATCAAACTAAAGTAAAGAAAATAAAGCTTATCTTATACAATCAACTGTCGCTGTCGGTACCTTGCTTATGGACACAGACATGCAGCAGGTATAAGCCAGCACTTACGCTTCACATTTAAAAACTTCATGATGCAATTTATCCTGCTGCATTCCGTTTTATGATTAATTCATCATTGCGTTCTGTATGAAAACAGTGGGACTGCCATAGCAAATAAGGTCCATCCCCATATGAATTAGGCCTATACGTTCATAGCTGCAGGGGACATAACTGTTCAGTAAATATATCACAAGTGAACTGTTGCTGTAAGTTACTTTCTTGGCTATTAAGCTTCCTGTGAGCAAATATGTAGCCTATTACTCATATATTTGAATTGACACATCGTCTGATTTTCGTTTGATTGATTATTCTATTTACAGTTTGCAAATAGTTCAGTGGTACAATGATGCTAAAAGGATAACACAAAAGGGGGGGCTTGTTTCCATTACAACGATATACAAGACATGATCAACACTAGTTTTAAGGGGGTTTAGGGGGAGTACCATTTCTGGTGTTAGATTAGGCTTATTACTTTTCTAGGACCAGTTAACTGTAAATGCAGACTCGGAAAAAGCCATTCGCCTTATTATTACCTACAGCTAGAGAATGAGATCACTCTGAGAGAGAGAGAGAGAGATATCCATGGATTCATTTAGTATTTATGAGCAACTAGATCAATCTGTGACCGGCCTGCTCGGGAACAATGCCAGTTGGGATTGCATCATCATGCCCCACCTGGTTATGCAATGACCGTTAGCAGATTACCCATTGTAACCGTCCGACTGTGTCCCTCCCTATAATGCATTATATGCAGATGTCATAACCCCATTATAACTCAAATGAGCAATGGTCTCATTGGAAACATCAATGTGCGTCCTGGTGACTTTATTAAATATATATATATATTTATTTTAATTGAAAACAAAAACATGACCCTCTCACATTAGCATAGCTGTCACCAGAGGCATTATTTCTTTATCAATCACTGGTTTATACTCTAGATGGCTAGAAAGAGACCCGTCACTGATGAAATGAAAATAATATTATGAACTACTTAAGATTATACTTTCACTGCTATAATTAGTCATAACGTTATGGCTGATAATACGGTTTTTAAAGTGGAAATCTTTTAAAGAAATAAGTAGGTGGCTCTTAAAAGAGCCGTTTTGGGGTTGCGACAGTGACGGATGAGTTTAAGCACGTTCTCCACGGATACGACGGGCCAGCTGGATGTCTTTGGGCATGATGGTCACCCTCTTTGCGTGGATGGCGCACAGGTTGGTGTCTTCAAACAGACCGACAAGATAAGCTTCGGCTGACTCCTGCAGAGCCATGACAGCGGAGCTCTGGAAGCGCAGGTCGGTTTTGAAGTCCTGGGCGATCTCCCTCACCAGGCGCTGGAAGGGCAGCTTACGGATCAGCAGCTCGGTGGATTTCTGGTAACGACGGATCTCCCTCAGAGCCACTGTACCGGGACGGTAACGGTGAGGCTTCTTCACTCCACCGGTTGCCGGCGCGCTTTTACGAGCTGCCTTGGTGGCGAGCTGCTTCCTGGGGGCTTTGCCGCCAGTAGACTTACGAGCGGTCTGCTTGGTTCGTGCCATGGTTCCTTTGTGCAAACTGTAGATACGAGTTGTGCTGGAAATAGCGCAAACTGCAGATTTTTATTTCAGCGGCTCTGAGACGCCGTCATCCTCTGATTGGTCTCTGGTCAGGAACCTCCTTCTCTGGGAGGAACCGATCACGCCACTAGTAGTGATTGGAGGGGAACTCACACACACACACCCCGCGCTCTCATTCATATTTATGATTGGTGGGGCGCTCACAGACAGTACTATGTTTAGGATATAAAATGCTTCGTGTCACTGTTCCCCAGCACATTTCTTTGTTATTAAACTTTGGAAATAAAGCCAAATTATGAGTGGAAGAGGTAAGACCGGAGGAAAGTCTAGGGCGAAGGCTAAGACCCGCTCATCTCGTGCCGGGCTTCAGTTCCCCGTGGGTCGTGTCCACAGGCTGCTGCGTAAAGGCAACTATGCCCAGAGAGTCGGTGCTGGAGCCCCAGTCTATCTGGCGGCTGTTCTCGAGTATTTGACCGCTGAGATCCTGGAGCTGGCTGGAAACGCTGCCCGTGACAACAAGAAGTCTCGTATCATTCCCCGTCATCTCCAGCTGGCCGTCCGCAACGACGAGGAGCTCAACAGACTGCTGGGTGGAGTGACCATCGCTCAGGGCGGTGTGCTGCCCAACATCCAGGCTGTTCTGCTCCCCAAGAAGACCGAGAAAGCCGCCAAGAAATAAATCTACTTCATTCGACTGAACGAACCCCACAAAGGCTCTTTTAAGAGCCACCCACTTTCTATATGAAGAGTTCCTCCTTATTACCCGCCTGTCTATTGTTTACATTTATTATGTGCAACAGCAGTTAATAATTGAATGATATTCTTTGTCATATCAATCTTTCAATTATAGCGTTAACAGTGCACTCTCTTCACAATCCTTATGAGGTTAGATCACCTGCTATATGCTTATACATAATGTACATAGGTACAAATATGAACCATTATGTGTATACTATATAGGCCACTCATTAATACATTACTAATGGTTAAGCAAATAGTTGCTTGTTTTCTAAGTTTGTGTTTTACTTTTTTAAGCGTCATAGGGTTCATGATAGGCGGTAGGTGCTATATAAATTCAAGCTATCATAGCGATTCCAGCTATGCATAACGTCATCCTACAGTCTCCATGTTTTATCTAAAAAATTTAAAAAATCCACTAGATATAGACTCTTGCTGTCCACTACATTGTTTTAGGTCAAGCCTGGTTACATCAAAGGTCTATTTTGAATGAAGGACAATCAGCAGAAACGACTCCAGTCAAAATCAAGACAATCAATGGGACAATATAATATTTATGCAAAAGAGGAACCCTCATGGGGTAGGATGCTCAAATTCTATTATAGTACAAGTAGGCCTAATGTATGCTAATTTCACTTAGTGACTTGGACAGTCCTTTGTGTCAGACAGTAGCCATAATGCAACACTACTAGTTTCAGCCTGTTGGTCTTTCTACAACTCAGTGGAGACAACACTTTTGTTTGCCTTCATTATTAGAGACACCATGCAGGCAGTGTTGCCAAATATTTTCAGATGGGGGTCCGTCGTCCGTGGCCAAATACATTTGACATGAAAAAGTTTCAGAACCACTCCCCTAGGGGGTCCTCAGAGATATTACAGGGGGGCGCCAAATCTTTGCGGGATAGGAACTCAATTTTATTTTTATTTTCTACATTAACCAGCTGAACCCTAGCATCCCTATTCTCATGTGGTGTAGACGAGAGGGGAAAAAAAGAGCAAACAAAGAACAGCAACGGTCAAGTTTAAGTATCGAGTGTAAAATACACATTAACAAAAGAACATTAATTCACAAAACTCTGATGATAGTGCTGTCAAACAAGTGTATGAAGCGATCTATGAAATCAATAAAAACGTTTAATCTGCAACACAACTTTATACAATATTCATGTCATTTGATAGACAGATTCTAGGTCCAGAATTAATTTCTCTGTGTAGGCTACTGTATCTGTATGGTGGTTCTCAAGCATTTTCATGTCCAGGACCCTCAAATATTAACACGTGGACCCCCCATTTGAAAAGATATGCCAGCGACCCCCATTGGAGATTTCACCTCGTGGTTCATTCTATAGCAGTGGTTCTGAACCTTTATAAATTCATGGACCCCACAGTTTGATTATGCATTAGACTATGGACCCCTATTTGATGCCGAAACTAGCAGATGTACATTTGCAGTTTGGCATGACGTGGTTAAAAATGATTGTGATGCTGTATTAACAAATTTAGCTGGGAACACCCTGGAACCCCCTTGACTGTTTATTTATATGCGGTGGTCAACAGTGATGATGTTTCAGAATAAAAACAATTATATACAAACTATAGAGCTGCTTAACTGCCATTAGAGTTCATAAATATATATATATATATATATATATATATATATATATATATATATATATATATATATATATATATATATATATATATATATATATATATATATATATATATATATAGGGTTAGAAACATAAATCAAAACATTGAAAAGACAGGCATTATGTATTGACATTTTGTTTTAACCATTTGCTTTGCTTTGTTTTTTTTTGTTTTTTTTACTTTTAACTAGTTATTCTGTTAATAAAGTTGTTTTGTTTGTTTTGTTTTGTAAAGCACTATATAAATAGCATATATATCATAAATTGCATGTAGCCTATTATAATATTTTAACAAGCCAATAGAAACAGATCTTACAATGCATCCAGATCAATACAACAAATAAATAATTCTGTACCTCAGACTGGTTAACTGTGTGGCAATCTATGAACACACACACACACACACACACACACACACACACACACACACACACACACACACACACACACACACACACACACACACACACACACACACACACACACACACACACACACACACACACACACACACACACACAAATCCAGTATTGGACCTAAACACTGAATATCTCTAAGTGGGGAACGGGCTCTATGCACAGCAGCCATATTGGAATAAAATTGGTCCTCTTCCTTACTTACTTCACAGGTCTTACCCATTATATGAATTAAAGGTCTGTTACGTTTAGTGTAGCACAGCACAGTGGTTCTTCATTTTAATTTCAAGGACCCCCATAACTCTGAGAGTGTACAAATGGAACCAAATGGACCCGTTCAGAGTTACACACCCGTAAGGGGACATTTGTAACCCCCTCGACAAACTATGAGGGTCCTGGACCACACTTTGAGACCCACTGGTGTAGCAGAGTGCTTCCAGTGTAGCCTGGTAAACCCCTCCCTCCGGAAATCTCATTAATACGAGATCAAATGCAAATCAGATTTCCAGAAGGGGGGGGGGGTTACCAGGCTACTTCCAGTGAGCCAACATGCACAATATCAGCACCATGACTCTGTTTGACTGTTTGAGAATGGAACAGAGCCAATTAGTATATTTGGTAAAAACCTGTGAAGGAAGTAAGGAAGCTGTGCATAGAGCCTATATTTGGCTCGACTTTACACTTGGTTTTATTACCCTAGCAAAGCTTTTTTGTTTGTAAATCATGGTCCCATTAATAAAATTGACAACAAAGAAGGGTATGCTTTTGGGGCGTGGCTACGTTGTGATTGACAAGACAAGTATACTGGGGGGTTCTACTGAGTAAAGACCCACCCCTCGCTCCCCTTCCCACTCAATAGCATGGGTGACGTCCCTTAGTCCGTCCCTTAGTCCATATTGTTGTGGTTTACAGTCGGATCCACCTCTTCATAATGGTGGTATTCTTCATCTTCACTAGGCTCAGCAGCTTCAGCATCAGAACCAACACGGTTATATAAAACGACATCTTGTAGATCTATCTGCTGGTATTGTGTCTCTTCACTACTAGGTCCAACTTCAGAAGCTCTGTGTTGATCTATCTCTTCATACAGGTATTCTTCTTCACTGGGTCCAGCAGCTTCAGCATCAGAACCAACACGGTCATGATGAACTGACATGATGATCTCAACATTCTCCTGTCTTACATTATAATAAACCACCTCAATGTCCACATCTGCTCTCTGCCTTCTGGTGACCTGGAGAAACACAGCAGCACCCAACTTTAAACCACTGGATCACATCTGTCTGTCTTAAATAAATACATAAAAAGTCCCTAAAAAATACGACTGCGGGAGTTAAATATTTTCATCCTTATCTTCATATAATTGGTCCTCACTAATGTTCATTATAAGATGTTTCTCACAGGAGGGCTGTGGACAGTACAGAAACCTGCCTAACTCTGTGATATCATCGGTAGACAGGTTTGTTCATTTCAAACAAGAACAATGGCTTCTATTTCAGCATGCTAACTTTGCAGAAAGAGAAAGGTTCTAGTTTCTATGAGCTTGGAATATCCATCAATGATGTCATTGGTCGGCAGGTTTCTGAACTGTCCACAGCCGACCAATTATAATTATTTGTGTTTATCTAATGAAGTTGATTCTTCTTCTGTTTTGTTTTCTCCTGTCCCCATGTGAAGCATCTTTGAGTACATAGAAAAGCATTATAGGTCTGAGATATTAGTAATGAGACAAAATTGTGCCATCTTATAATGAGCGTTAGTGAGGACCAGGCTGAAGTGCTGCTTTTAAAAACAAATCTTGTTTTTAAGAGGGATTGTTTTAGTAACATTAGTTTTTTTTTTAAGTAACACAATTGTATGAAGGAGGGACTTCATAAACAAACAACTGAATTGATTTATGAGTCTCCCTTGTCACAAAACGGAGGACATAAAAAAAGGCTCCATTGGAATCGATAAATTGATGAATTGATAATTCATAATATGCTCCTCATTGACATCCATTGTAGAGTGAAGAGGCAGGGATGTCAAACATACGGCCCGCGGGCCGGATCAGGCCCGCTAACTAGTTTAATCCGGCCCGCGAGATGATTTTGCAAAGCATTATTTTTTTTTATTTTTTATTTTTTTGCCAAAAATGTTTTAATTGCTTTTTGGCCAAGTCTACACCTGCAACCACACGTAACTTCCACTTTCCTCTTCTTCTTCCTCGTCTTTGTATTGATATTGTCTGTGTTGGAGCGCCTCAGTGCGGCTGCAGAGTTCATGTGCAACCTCTTCCAGAGAGAGATAGAGACACTAGAAACTCTGCTGGAGACACAAAACAAACTGTGTAGACTTGGCCCTTTGAAATAAAATGTATTTTATAAACACATTTTTTTTTCTTAACGGTAATCGATTAATTAATCAGTAAGGCCTAACGGTAAGCGGTTAATAAAATGTCTCCATTTGGCCATCCCTATTTGTGAAGTTTACATTTTCAGAATGTGCTTGTACTAACTAAGACTAAGTAAAGTAAACAAAGAAAACTATCTGAAGTTGTTGTTATTGTTATTATTAGTTATTATGCCATGATTTTACCGGTCCGGCCCTCTGGCCCTCTGGCCCTCCTCCATGTGGCCCCTGAGCTAAAATGAGTTTGCCATCCCTAGAGGCTCTCTTTTAGCCCGTAAACAAACGCAAACAAGGCGGATTCTGACAATATAGAACATCACCAAAACCAGTACTGTTTTCTTTTCTTTTTTTTTAATACAAATGTCAACTTCCTGTAGATTTTACTCTTTGAAGATCCGGATCCAGATCCGTGGATCCAGTCCGGGTTAGGGTTAGGGGATAGGGTCCTAATACGAATAGCAAAATCAACAGGAAGTTGGCATTTCTATTTTTTTTAAAAACACAGTACCGGGTTTGGGGAATAGGGATGTTCTATATTGTCAGAATCAGGTCTGTTTGCATTGGGCTAAAAGAGCTGCCACTGTGGTAGAGCACCCCTCATATCTAACTTTAACTCCCTCATTTTCATTCCAGGTGAATAGAGATGTATAATTACCCTCCAGTGACGATAGAGGGCGCTAATGGACAGCATCACCACCAGCAGCAGCACTAACACTGTGACTGCAGGTATGACGATGTTAGATGTCAGAGGAGAGGCTAAGAGAGAAAATAAGAACATAACCAAACATCATGGAAGGAACGGCTCTATATAAGAAAAAATAAAAGCATTTGATATGAATCCCTAAATAGTCTCTTAATCCTTTAAGAGACTATTTAGGGATTCATATCAAATGATCTACCTTAATATAATACTTCACCTTCGCATTCCTGAACCAATAATGAAATATTGACAACTGTCTGCCTGAAGAGACTACTGTGTGTGTGTGTGTGTGTGTGTGTGTGTGTGTGTGTGTGTGTGTGTGTGTGGTGTGTGTGTGTGTGTGTGTGTGTGTGTGTGTGTGTGTGCGTGCGTGCGTGCGTGCGTGCGTGCGTGCGTGCGTGCGTGCGTGCGTGCGTGCGTGCGTGCGTGCGTGTGTGCGTGTGTATGAGTACACATTATTCAGACAGTAGAATTGCTGTAGATGCAGATTCTTCAGAGAAAAAACTTCAAATCCCAGTTACACTTCTAACTTCATAACTGCCCAATCAACACTATTCTCAGTGAGGAAAAACTCAAATAAGGAATTGTATTAATTCACAATCAAGCAAAGCCTTCATACAAGGACGATTACAGTCACTGTTGAAGTCATTGTTTGAGTTACCTGAACAGTTCACCTCCAGTCTGTCAGTGGAATTAAGAGCCATTATTGTTCCACACTTCCCCAGTGAAGACTCAGATCCAACACAGGAAGGTATAATCACCCATACAGGTTGATGTGTAGAACCAGAACTCATTTTTGTTGAAACAGCAGAGCCACAGTCCAGCTGTCTACACACTACAGATGATGAGTTCTGGTTCAAGTTATACCAATAAGGACCAGCCACTGGTCTCCACTCTCCTTGGTGTTTCATCTCCAGTATACCAGTACAGTTACTGCTTCCTCCCACCAACCTGACCTCACCAGGATCTGTACACAGACAAGAGAGTACAGAATAAAACGGTTATAGGATATTACTCTCTTCTTTTGTCTCTTATATACTTGCTTATGTCTTATGCCTTTTTGTGTTCTATCTTCTTTTATTTGATTGATTTCATCCATGTCATTTACCTGTAATAAAATGTTGATTTGTAAAGGACCATGTTTAGGATAGTGATGTACAGATAACATTAATTATTAGTAGTATTAGTATTATTATTACCTGAGCAGGTGAGACCAACAGTCCTGTCAGGTGAGCAGGTGTTTCTAGTTAAGTATGAGGTTCTACAGTTCAGGAGAACAGACTCACTACCTTCACACTGGAACTCTTTGGTCCACATTGGACCTTTCACTTCTCCATAGAGCGCCCCCTGGAGGACTGAAGGAGCCCCACAACCAAGCTGCCTACAGACCACCTCTGCATCCTGCTGGTCAAAGTCACCTTGACACACTGAGACCCACGAATGATTAGACTTCACCTCCACTCTACCTGAACACAAACTAGTCCCATTCACCAACCTCACAGACTCTGAAGAGAGAGAGAGAGAGAGAGAGAGAGAGAGAGAGAGAGAGAGAGAGAGAGAGAGAGAGAGAGAGAGAGAGAGAGAGAGACATAAACCAATGCTCGTTATAGTCATCACTCAAGAGCATAAAAACTTCCAGTAGTCCCTCCATACTCCACTATAAGACCTCACTCATGCACACCTTCACACACACGCACGCACGCACGCACGCACGCACGCACGCACGCACGCACGCACGCACGCACGCACGCACACACACACACACACACACACACACACAGTATAGTATGTCCTGATAACACTCAATGAATGGTTTGATAAATCGCGGATAGGTCAGTATGTCGCCTACTTCGCCCATTCAATGGTCTGATGAAACATGATAATGTCCCATTCAATGCATTAATAGCATCCAAATCAGGTGGACCTAGACAGACAGACAGACAGACAGACAGACAGACAGACAGACAGACAGACAGACAGACAGACAGATAGATAGATAGATAGATAGATAGATAGATAGATAGATAGATAGATAGATAGATAGATAGATAGATAGATAGATAGATTACAGTAAACAAGATACTGTAACAATTACTGTCATTGTTGAAGTCATAGTTTGTGTTACCTGAACAGACCACCTCCAGTCTGTCAGTGGAAGTTTCAGACCAGGTTCCCACACACTCCCTCAATGAAGACTCATATCCAACACAGGAAGATGTAATCATCCATACAGATTTTTGTGTAGAACCAGAACTCATTTTTGTTGAAACAGCAGAGCCACAGTCCGCCATTCTACACACTACAGCTGATAACATGTTCCAATCAATGAAAGAACCAACCACTGGTCTCCAGTCGCCCCTGTGATTCATCTCCAGAATACCAGTACAGTTACTGGTTTCTCCCACAAACCTGACACCTATGTCTGTACAGAGACAACAGTAGTAGTACAAATTAAAAGCATTACTTTCTTTATAAAATAAGAATCCAAACCTAAAGTATAGTTTCTCGTTTGCCTTTTTTTATCTCAGGCTGGCAAAGATCACTCTTGAAATGTAACTTTTATTGTGAGTTTTTTTCCTTTTTTTTATCCTTGCTTCTCTTATATATTCTTATAAAGTCTTCTATTTATTTTAATGTAATACTTTTGATCATTAATCTCATCCATATTATGTTTCTGTAATATTATTTTGTTTTGTAAAGCACATGTAACCTTGTTTGGAATAGTCATGTACAACTAAAGTGTATTATTATAACTATTATTACCTGAGCAGGTGAGTCCAACAGTCTTGTCAGGTGAGCAGGTGTTTCTAGATGAGTTTG